>NT_176781.1:0-224249 GCF_000188095.3 Bombus impatiens | reverse complement strand
ATTGTATATCGCTAACGGCGAAATAATTTAAGCTAATCATACTTTGTGATTCACTCTGTGTATATCTCGCTTCGTTATAATAACTTACTTATAGTGCAATGGGCTAGAAACCGCGAGGAAATGGCCAAAAGTCATTTTTATTTTTATACTATGGTTATACCATAATGTGACAAGTCTTCAAAGCTCCAAAATCCGAGATACTATTCATTTCAGATAATTCTGTGATCTTGGGTACAGTTCTGAAAACAAGATGCAAAAATTTTAAATAAAGCTAATTGCTGCATGTGCTTGTTCTAGAATATTAAAATACAGGTTTGAATTTTACTATCTTATGTATATCAGTATGCTAATTGTATCATAAGTATTTGTTCAAGGTACAGATAGTGCAAAATTTATAACGATTAAAATTTTTGATAATGTTTTTAAAACAATGATTAATAAATTTAATAGCGATAAATATCGGACCTGTTTCGTATGAAAGTTTAAATCGCTGCTAAGAGGAATATACAAATTTCAAGCGCAGCCTCTTGCAGCTTTTAACTCTGTTCCGATTTTAACCAATAAATGATAATTTCTATCGTTTTGGACGCTTGTAGCTGCATAATACATACATAAAGCGGAGGAATTACTTGAAGAGGGACTTAAAAGAAGAGGGTTGAGTTTCATAGCGAAAATTTTACTCCTTGTTAGTATTCGTTGTTACAAACGCCAGATATTGATTTTCTCATGGCATATTTCTGGGCCATGGCATTAATCTTGCCGAATGTGCACAGTGAAATATGCCTCGTATTCTTAAATTTTGTTTCATTTTATATATTTTTAAAATGTAAAAGTTCTATGTAATCTATTAATATTTCGCGTAATATCTTCCTGTTACGGGAATGAATCTCGTGTCATTTTTCTGCCCTTTGCACAATACGACATAAATCCCACGAATTTAATTCCTCTTAATTAAATTAAATTGAATTAAATTAAATTAAATTAAATTAAAAAAAAATTGCCAAAAACTTAAGGTTTTACATATTTATATATAGTACAATAGATAAATGTATTATATATTTTATACATTAAAGACAAGTTTTCTAGAAATTTTCAAGTTTAGCATTATGTTAAATGTCTTTTTTTTTAAAGCTTCTTGTTATCGATTTTACATGATGGCAAGAACAAAGAGTTTCTAAAGAAAGTACTAAATAGAGGAGATACGTCTAAATAGACAAGTAAAGCGATTTAGATGAAAATCTTTTTAATCTTCTCATCGAAATTAAAGTCTCTTGCACTTTCTTTTATGGAAATTGCTTGATAACACGTAATTTAATATATTAAATTTCATTAAAAATGCACGATAACGTGCGTAATATATTTAATCAATAACATAGTTAACGAACAAATATTTGACGAACTAACTCCACTGCAATAAAATTTCTTGGTAATCGGAATATGCGGAACTAGTATCACCGAATTCCGAGTAAACTACAGCGCAATAGTGTTAGTATATATAGGTATGATTGGCATAGCGATTAATAATCGCGACTGTATCTAGGGTGTTGCCGGCGAGCATCGATTAATACCTGCACGATATAATGACCGTAAACACGGCGTGGTACAGGCAGATAGAGTAAAATGCATCCTATCTGCTGGGACGTGCGACCTATTTTAACTAGTTTAACAGGCTCCTTGTCATTGCAGCGGCACACGTGGCCGTCTACGACAACGCTTACGGGAACAGCGATTGGCAACGATACGGTGCAGAATGTACTTACGACGTGCTGGTGAACATGTCTTTGGCCAATATCGTCCACGAGAAGGACAATTTCTGCTCGATGATCGCGTCAGAACTGAAGTGCCGTCCGAAAGGCAGTGACACCCTAAGTTGCCGTTTTACGAATAGAAAGATCATCAGACCCGATCCAAACGACGATAGATGCTCGAATTCGAAAAATTTCGTTCCAGTCAACGACAGATTTATCAACGAAGAACCATTCGAGATTAGATTCAATTCAAAGGGGATAGAGAATTTAGTGGTGCCGAGAAATATTTCTAGATGGAGCCTGGATATGATAAGAGTGATCGTTGGTCAGCTTAACGTTGGCTTTGAACTGGAGAATGGACAGGATCGGTTCCTTACCATGGAGGATTCTAGTATGGGATATTGCGAAGTAGAGGTCAAAGTGTCAAGGGCAGGATATGAAAGGGGAGTGGTGGGACAAGAGGGATACGACATTGTCTTTGAACCTGAAAGACCAGATACGCTGCCTTTGAGCGTGGCGAGTCTGACTATAGACAAGGTTAGACAGCCCAAGCAGTGTCCTAATAGGAAGATATACTTCTTCGGCAATCACGAGGATTTTAGTATAGAGAACAAGAATACTTTCATGGATATGGTGAGTTGTGGGAATTAACGAAATAGAAACTAAGTTGAGATTTGTTTTATTCGGTAAATATTATTATAACAAGTGCCTTATTACATATTGTACATTCGTATTTCTACACAGTCTATCTAACTTCTAACAGCCTATCTATTTCTAACAGCCTATCTAAGTCTATCATCTAACTTTTAAATGTCGTAACATCTTTTGCAGACTACATCTATCAGCCAGATGCACATTTCACGCGAAGAGATGTACTCGTTCACTGAATCTAAGGGCGTAATGAGAACATTGAATAGACCAAGAACGATGCGAATGCATCAGAAAGTAGGCTTGTCTTTAAAGAGCATAAACCCTGCTCAAAGTCCATTACCCGAAATCAAAAGTCCTGCGTCAACTAGTTTATACGCGTACACTAATTTGGAACGAGTTCCTGGATACAAATAAGACGATTTATACGTATAATCCTACACGTAATTTGTATAATCATGACAATCACTTGACAATAAACGATTTACTAAGACCACGACTCTAATTAAACGTTATATTTAATCTTCATACGTACAACCCCACGTTAAGATTTAACACTTCAGCAGAGAATGTTTTCCTTACATTAAAGAATTAACGAAGTTCAGCAAGCGCAATTGAATATTATTATTCACTACTCGGTGAAAAGTAAATTTCTTGTTAAAAAATCATTATAATTGGATTAATACGTGAATATATTTAATAGCGGATATAATTAATAGCGACACAATTATATCGATTAACGCCACTTGTACCGGTGCGAATACAAATCACGCTTAACTTATTAATAGTGTACAGGTCAATGGAATTATGTGTACATCGAGCTTGTCATTAACTTGAGATAAAATCGCCACAATTACCGATGTCGTACAACTAGAAATGGATATAGATCACATGTTAGTAGTATTTTTAATTTTACACCACCTTCGAGAAAATTGCACTTTATTTAGTGCGCTGTCTAGTAAGTAAATAAATAATCTAATCATTGTTGCATATACGTCTAAGTAAAATACGATTAAAGTAGAAATTATTTCATACTTTTTAACGCGTTTCCAAGTCGGTAATATCTTTTTAACAAACGAATCTCTTATTTCACATTTTTTATCGAAGCGATCGATATTACAGAAGCAACGTAAAAATAGTTTGAATTATCATCGTTATAAAACGGTAATTTATTTCCATCTATTTATTATTTACATCGAGTCTCAATTCCTATTAACGAACGAGCGAATAATCATCTCGTGGTGAAGGTAAACTTACGCCCGAAAACGAAACCTTAGAACAGTGAAACGCAATTTCAAAACGCCCACCCAGGCTACTGTTTTCGGAATCTGTTTACTCTGTGTTTCACAATGGAATATCGATGTAAAAGGATATATCCACGACGGATTAGATACTTTCCGGACAGACGTCGTATAGTTGAAAAAACTGAAATACAATTTTCTCTTCTACGTAATTAATATAAGCAACTTAATTGTGTTTCTGTTTACCGTGTGTAACTATGTATATGTCATCTGTAAAACGAACCTTCCTAGTTACGTATACGTCGTGTGCTTAACCTATACTATAACTATAACTATAGGTAAGTCGTTAGTTGTAATTTCTATTTCTTGGTAAAAATTAATTGAATGTTTGATTATAATTAATATTTTAATGGGAGGTTTTCAAACTTCAACCGCGATGGAAAAACATACTTTGACAGGAGATTCTCGGACTTCAATGGAAATGGATTTCACCAGTTCCTAATGAGCTCTCAATGTATTTTTTGTAACAGACTTTGAGTTTCAAATATGGCTCTGCGTCTGGATTACGAATAATCGAATAAACTAAGGAAGGAGGGCATTTAAATTTTCTCTTTTTACTCGCATTGCAATGATGATCTCGGTAAATGATCTGTGTATCAATTAGTTTCTGCTATTTTCTGTATCATTAAGATCGGAGATCTTTCAAACATTTATTGAAAATAGCTTCGAACAAATAGTAGGCAGTGAAAAAAATTCCAATAAAATTCCGATAAAATTCAACAATACGCTATAGTAAGTATCGAGATTTTAATGTGTACGGAAATAAATACAGAAGTTGTAAATAAATACGGAATTTTTACTTCCGAAAAGTTTATTTAGGCCATACGAAGTATTGATATAATACAGTACAATAAATTTTTGTAAATACTTATATAACAAACAGTTTTTGTTTATTATAGTGTAATTGTTATATATAATAATACATTTTTATATAATAAACAAAAAATGATACGAACTAATAAACAAAACAAAATTGGAACGTGTTGCACCGACCTCGGCAATATTGCAATTCTTTTCATCCTTTGATATTATTTTCGCTCGATCGACGTGCGCCAGGACCTCCCTGGCTGGTCCGGGGACAAACCGACTGACCAATTAAATTGAATCGCATAGTTGGTGCGATTAACTTTGAAAAGTAATAGAGACCAAGAATGCGTAGAACAATTTATTGGAAAAACAAGGAAAATGTCATGAAAATTTCTAGAAATTTACGATCTTCAAACACGAATCGAAAGTTTCAGATAAGTTACGTTTGATTAAGCATCAATTTACGCTATACGGACCGTCACGTAATGGCAACGTAATGTACCAGCATCGGCAGGACGTTGAAACGTATATTTTAAATGGAGCCGTTCGCGTTATCCGAAAACAACGAAGGATCATAGCAAATCGTAAAGAACAGAAGAGAAAGATGAAGAATTATAAAGAACACGTAAACATAGAAAGAACGAAGGCTCATAAGGCAAACATCTGGAATAAGGAAAACATCTGAAAAGCATGATACGAAAAAAGGTCAGTTTTTGTTTTAATAGAGTAAAAGCTGGCCACTTCCGGCCTCGCGCATCTTCTCCTTCATAACAGGTGTTAAGCCCCCCTCTACCACTGGTTGCTCCTTTAAACACTAATGCAACACTGGGATGTGGCATGGGGTGGTATCTCACACACGATAGGTAGAAACTAGAACCCCCCACTCGTAGACTATGGGACAAGCAAAACAGGGTGCCTCTGCGCCTGCGGTACTCCTGGCGAACGTTTATATATTACCTCCACCCTCTTGCCAACCAAATCAGAGATCAGTGAAGTCGCCGTCGTGATTACTCGGAGGACACTCATATCGTTTCCTCTACTTTCCCGATCTTGAAATTTTGTGACATTTACGTAAAGCAAATATCATTCGCAGTTATTCGAAGAGACTCTGCATTTTGGGGCATACATACGTTGGAGAACAAGCAAGCTTTATCTGTCAATGTGGTCAAGAATTTCGTTGATTCCAACCTTCGTCAAAAGGTGAGTTCGATTATCCTTATCGTAAAGAAACAAATACAAAAAGAAAAAGTATTTGCACGTCATTGTATTTATTATTATAGCATTTACGTATTAATTAATTAAGCTCAGGTATATTAAACTTCGCGTGATTAGCAAAATTGAATACTTTAATATGAAAATGAAACGCAGAACCTGATAGAAAAAAGGTTTTATTAGAAAATAAGAGTAAGATAATAATAGTTTGCAAATACTTTTTGTAGCCACTGTGTACCGGTTCTGTGTCAAATTCCCCTTTATCTCTTCAGTTGATTTCTTAGTTTTTAAAATTAGCCAGTTTTCTATTTTGATATTTTCTTCTTTTTTTTTTTTTTTTTTGTCCTGAGAAATTGATCAGTTTTCGAGCGAAAGACACGAAAATGTCACATAAATACCGGAGATTTCAACGATTTATGAAAAACAGGCACCCTTCTTAGATAGTAGCAATCGAATCAGACAGAAAATCATGGATTGTGAAAAGATAAACATCAATCGTGTACTCTGGTATTAAAATTCCGGAATTTACAAAAATTTGACCAGTTTCGTCTCAGTGATTGTCAGTGTGAGTGATTCGAGCTTTTACCTAAAAAAATAATTTCTCTTTTCGTATGCATACATGAAATACTTCGAATGTGAAAAAGTTTGAATATGCAATCGAAGAATCACGCGATCTTTTAAACTCGATGATACGCGTTTAATCAAATTAAGTAAATAGTATCTTGATCTTCTGAAAGATATCCGCTAAAACATTCGTATTATTATGCTAAACAAAGATTCAAACGTTTGTTCCTAAAATACTTTTTACGGACCTAAAACTAAATAATGAAATTATTTCAGAATAATGGAGTCTACAGCTGTGTTCAGGGCCTACAACAAAGAAATCTTACGCCTGATCATGATCGAACAATTATCAATAGCCCTAATCCATATGTGCGTTGAAAATGGTGACGTGACGATTAAATCCACCACGTCTGTCAAGTTTCGCAAAATATGTCACGAAGAAAACCAACTTTTGCATCTGGTCGGTCATTTAATCTCTCCAGACGAAATTCTCATTCCTTTCACAAGACGCTTCTCTGAATTCTTAAACATCGATGTTCGTTCCGTCACTGAATGTATCGAGAACATCTTCAGCTCAACTTGCGACCTTGTTGTAGACTTTGACTTACAAAAATTGATACAGCTGTCCAAGAAACGAGATGGTACGATCAAAGATATAATAACAGAGATGTTCTGGCTACCAAAAATGAACAGTAGACTAGGAAACGGAAGTTGGTTCGACTCAGTCGATCGAGGACATGTAGTTCCTTTTTACATGACTTCTTGCGGTCAATTAAGCGATTTTATTGGAGATTATTTCAATTACTTTCACGTAATTGAACAATCAAGTAGAAAAGTAATAAAGTGGTATTTTTTGGATATTAATATCTTTCTTGCGCAAGACACTGATTCGTTGTATGAAAAGATGGAAGAAGAGAAAGACAATAAGCAAACGAGAAAGCTTACTATATTGAAAAAGATAGACGGCGGTACGACGCATCACACGGTTCACGTGATTCGTTATTTCTCTAAAAAATGCAAATCGGAAGATGACAGTATTGTCCACTTACTTAGAAACCCTTTCTTACCCACCGACCAACTTCCCTTTATCACACAGAGCTATGATCCACGAATTTCGAAATACGTGTTTCATATAGCGTATAAGGATAATATCGAAATGACTAACAAGAATTTTTTTAACCTGCTGTCCATGCTACGAGACATTTTGTACAAACTGAATATTGTCTCCATCGTGATACAGAATTGCGACTCTTTCAATTTGCAGAATGTTTTATATATGTTCGAGCACATTTTGTGCAAAGAGGATATCGCTGTGACGATCGCAGGAATGTAGAACCGTCAATCGTGCCTCGGTAAACGATCAATTTTCTTTTGGAAGAATTAAGAATGATGATTTAGAGTTTTGATTAATGCGATTTTGATTAAGCATCCGCCTCTACGTTACAAAAACGATTCTTAATCGCGGTACAAAGCTTTAAATTGGGATAAGTTCGACGAATATTTACTTAACGAATTATTCACTTAATTATTTTCTAACTAGGTTTTATGCTACCTTTACTGTGATATTATTATATTTTAATCTTAAATATCATATATAAATTTCATATTATAAATATCATATATAGACACGGAAATATAGTAGAAAGAATTATTTTATTTGTATAGACAGATTCCCTAAGAAGTAAAACCGATACATTCTGCTTTTTTACAAATTCCTCAATTTCAGTACCAACGTACATATATCATTGATGCTTGGCATTTTATAAAGGAAATAATCTGGTTAGTTTGAATTCTATGTGATTCAATTAGTATTACTCAAAAAGGAGCCCTTTCCTTCGTAGATCAATGAAATCTTATAATTATAATCTTATTGTAAACAATAAATCACAGGCATATACGACACGTGTGCGTGCCCATAGGAATATGTGTACCTGAAAAACAAGTCCAATCTAAATGTCAGTTAAAATACAAGTGCTAGACTTGTTAACAAATTTCTGTGTACATGTCAAATTATGTGATAATTGTATATTGTAATGTATATGGTGTAATTGAAATTTAAGGAAATTGAAAATAATTCGACTAACTCTATTATGATGTTCGCTAATGTGCTATCATACCGTATATATCTCTATATGAAAGTATTTTCATTAAAAGAATGCTATTTTTTGAGAAAGCGAATTTGCACTGTGATGTGATATCGATGTAAGAATTGAACAAGGATCGGAATTAGCTCTTTCCCAGTTTACTTGTTTTTAAGAAAAATGAAAGCTGACACAGCTAACACAATAATAATCAAAGCTAATACAAAGAGCTGATATTTCCTAAAATATTTATAATTATAATTTTACGTTCATAATTATATATATCCATATATATATGAGAAATATTATAAAATGTATAATTATATCGATATATATTTATGATATCTATATATATATCTATATATATATATATATCTATATATCTATATATATATATCTATATATATATATATATATTATATATATATATATATATATATATATATATATATATATATATAGATATGATTATATATATATATATATATATATATATATATATATATATATATATATATATATATATATATATATATATATATATATATATATATATATATATATATATATATATATATATATATATATATATATATATATATATATATATATATATATATATATATATATATATATATATATATATATATATATATATATATATATATATATATATATATATATATATATATATATATATATATATATATATATATATATATATATATATATATATATATATATATATAATTATTACATATATATAGATATCTATATATAGATATATATATAGATAGATATCTATATATAGATATATATCTATATATAGATATATATATAGATAGATATCATATATATATATAGACATATATATATATAGATAGATATCTATATATAGATATATATAGATATATATATAGATAGATATCATATATAGATCTATATATAGATATCTATATATAGATATATATATAGATAGATATCATATATAGATCTATATATAGATATCTATATATAGATATATATATAGATAGATATCATATATAGATCTATATATAGATATCTATATATAGATATATATATAGATAGATATCATATATAGATCTATATATAGATATCTATATATAGATATATATATAGATAGATATCATATATAGATCTATATATAGATATCTATATATAGATATATATATAGATAGATATCATATATAGATCTATATATAGATATCTATATATAGATATATATATAGATAGATATCATATATAGATCTATATATAGATATCTATATATAGATATATATATAGATAGATATCATATATAGATCTATATATAGATATCTATATATAGATATATATATAGATAGATATCATATATAGATCTATATATAGATATCTATATATAGATATATATATAGATAGATATCATATATAGATCTATATATAGATATATATATAGATATCTATATATATATATTTATATATAGATATCATAAATATATATCGATATAATTATACATTTTATGATATTTCTCATATTTTCTGAACTTTTTCAATTATAAACATATTTTCATATTACGTATTTTGGTAGTCAAATATATTGGTGAAAATTTCTCTTAGTATTGCAAAAATCGGGGAAGGGATTCGTATATTTTCTTAAATACTTTACAAAGAGTACTAATCTTAGAAGAAAAAAGTAGGCAAGACGAAAGATATATATTTTTCATATTGTGAACGTTTTAGATTCTTTAAGAAAAGACTATTCCGTTCGAAATATGATTATATACAGCACTGGTAGAATCTCTTAGATGACGAAGAAATATCTTTGCAAAAAAATTGAAAATAAAGCAGAACAAATATCTTGGATCAACAAAATTGATAGAAAATCATATTCAATTTCCTGAGTGTTAAATGTTGGTGACTTGAGTTACAGCTGATACACATGAGCGATACGACATCGTAATGGTGTTGCTGTGCGATTGTCACGGATAGAAAATGTGAAAATCGCTCGTGTGCACTACACGATTAAAGATAGGTATATGTACATGTATGTGTTAGGTGCCGAATCGCATGGTGAAATCGCGTCGCTTGTGTGCATCGGATCTCAAATATAGTTTTTATGTAAATTTCAGATCTTCTCTTACGATAAATCATCTCAAACCGATGAATATTAATTATCGATCAATGGATGTTGTTATAATTATTACATATATGTACTATATACATATATGACTAAAATTGTATTCGATAAATGTAATCAGTAAAGTTTTTTTCTCGAATCGTATGAAATAATTTTATTACTACTACCTGATCGATTTTTCCATTTCCTCTATACATATATTATATTTTCTCTTTTTCAAACGTAATCTCTATCTACGTTAGAGATTAAGTTTGACAAAAATGGAAAAATGTCCCGCAATTGTATAAAATTGTATAAAATTGTATAAAATTGTAAGAAATTCGTTGTTAAACAGTTCGTAAAGTAGTAGCAAAAGTTGATTTATTCTTTTTCTCTAAAAAGTTCAAGACAAAGGGGAAGCAAACGCGTAACACAGAAAATCGAACGAGCACCAATTAAACGTGGCCCGTTTGCACATTGAGATCCAATCGTATTTAGCTGTCAACTACGCAACCTGCCCACAGTCAAAGAGGAAATAGCAAAATATAGCGATAGATATAGCGAAAGAGTCAACAAACATCGAAACCCCCTAATTAATGGATTACTCGATACGTCGAACCAGATCCGCAGGCTGAAGAGACATTACCTGTTGAACCTAAACGCTACATTTAATTAGATATTTATATTAATTTATATTTATTTATAACAAGTACTTATAAATCACACTTGTCTATAATAAGTATTAACTTATTACAAATAATTAGCCATGTCACTGCGCCACGCCAGAAAAAATTACTGCAAATTCTCAATGCGAGAATTGATTGTAAATTTTAATAAATAAATAAAAAAAAGAAAAAAAAAACTATACAACTGTACACACGCTCGCACTTTGAAGTTCGCGCTTAACTTGCGTGCAACAAAGGATTAAATATATATATATGTATAATACTTTATAATATCAAGTATGACGAAATCCACAGCGATGGAAAGACAGGATTTATACTGTGCGTCCTATAACTACCTAATGAACTATTTTTCCCGAAATTAATTATATACAATACTATCTTTACTTTGCTTTTCTTCTTACTTTTATTATTTAATACTTTTTTCTTCTGTCGTTTCTTTCATTTCATTTCTTCGTAGAATCTCTCCTTCCCTTTTCTTCCACAGTTTCTTCCTTCGCTTCTGTCTTGTTTTCTTCTCCACGTCTCTTCGCCTTCTTCCTTCCATTTTCTCATCTTCTCCTTTTCCTCCTATTTCCTCCCTTATCCTTTTCTACCTATTTCCATCAATTCCTCTTCGTTCTGTCGTCTTTCCTCCATTTACTTCATCCCCTTCCGTTTCCTTCTGGTCCTTCCTTTTCCGCCTCTTATCCGTCTGCAGAATCATTGCGACAGAAGGAAACGTCAACTTCGGCAGATCAAATTCGTCCAACTTCGTTCCGACTACAAATGCGAAAGGTGCGCAACGACTAATGGGAAATACGAGGAAAGCAGCGATATCTTATTTTTGGGAAACCCGAATTTCGTGACCAGACCGAGAGACACTACTCGGAACATAGTAACGCAAACTCGAGCAGACTGGTCTCTCGCTTTAGCCGCGTAACGAGTTTAATAGAATAACACACTTCGATAACACGAACCACTCATGCTACGGATTACGGTCGTTGAAGTGTCAAAGTAACAGCTTAATTCGGCCAGCTTACACTGGGTCACATCGTTAATCGTATAATTTTATTTTCAATGGAAACCAACGTTTGAACCAGTTTCCACCGATCAAAAAATTATCATCTATCAAAGAGTATCATTAAAGAGTAAAAAAAAATACTTTGTACTATGTTACAGAAGTTCAACAGTCAATAGAGTCTAACGAAGATGAATAGTCAAAAGGAATCTTTTTCTCGTTCAGTTGCGTTCAGTTTAATGAGGCAATTCATGAAAGTTGCCACGACTCTCCTAATCGTCAAACTATGAAAATTACATGCGATGTACACGCGCATTACGCGTACCTGTGTATATGTATATGTGTATATTATATATATATATATATATATATATAGTTTCATAGTTTGATGTGTATATTATATATATATATATATATATATATATAGACATGTTGAGCTACGTCGTAGGACAAAGATTATATCGAATTAGCAAACACAAGCACGGTTGCGCGAACTGTCACTGATATAAAGGAGCTTTCAACTGCTACGAGGTCAATCTAGTGGTTAAACACGTTGCAACAACATGCACGTCGTATTAATCCCATTTTTTCTAGGTCGGTAAGCCAATTAATTTTAATCAGTATTACAGCCTGCACTAGCACACCTTCTCACACAGACCAATTTATATTTTGCCGGTCCCATCCTTAATGCATGAAACATTGAAGAATCGATCTTATCGATTTGTAATGAAGGAACATCGATTCGATGGTCAAAAACGAAAAACACATACGTTATATCGGTTTTAGATATTTAGAATCATGTTCCTACTGCGTCTATACCAAGTGTCCTATTAATATTATTATTAAGTCAGGAATTAACGTTACAAATGTCAATAGTCAATTTTTGATTGAAATGTTCTCTAAAGTAATCAAATTCTACGTCCACGAGATCTCATCTTACAATCTTCTTCGGGTTTCTGAAATATGTACAGATCCTAATATTTTTTTTCTTTTTGTTTTCTTTTTTAGTAGAACACGTAGCGATGTAGACTAAGCTTGCACACTGTATTATTTACGAAGTAGAAACGATTACGTATTTTACAACATTATTTATCTCGATCAAAACTCTTACGATCATCTACGATACAACTGAACCATCGCTTCTTTATAATATATATATAATATTCTTTATAATATATTTAATATATATATAATATATAATAATATTCGTTGATAACAAAACGCTCAATTGCACCTCATTTTACTCTAGTGATTTTAAATAAAATGATTTTGAATAATACGATGACTTTTAAGAGTCGATCCGGCCCTGATAAAAGAACTAATCTCGTCGATATTTCCTTTATTTAGCGGCCAACGTCACTACGTTCGATTCACGTGCCTGGGTATACGGTCCAGAATATGTGTTCGACGTGAATATCACACACGCATTGTCCGATGGTCTATTAGGCGATGCACTCTTCCAAACAAGCGTAACAACAACACTAAAATGTCGTCCAAAATCAATGGATCAGTTACTTTGTCATTTCGAAGGTATCACGGTCGAGGATATGAGCGGAGGTCACATCGAACTAGGAGAGATAGGAACTCCATTTGTAATAGAGTTTAGTCCACGAGGAATCGAAAATATCGGATTTTCATCAACGATCAACAAAAAAAAACTTAATATCCTTCGAAAAATCTTCAAAGAATTAAGCACCGAAATAGATCTAAGCAAATACGCGAACGTCGTATTGCCGTATCTCTCGTACGCAGGGGACAAAGATTACCCGTTAAACGACTGTTCCTCTTTGTTCGTCATTTACGAGTTCTACGATTCTGACGATCTCCATAGAAGTAACCGAGAGGAGAGTTACGATCGATCTAAGAAACGGAATTACAATTTGGAGGTTATGTCGTTACCAAATCGAAGTACGGACAAGACTGTTGTATTTGAGAAGTGGACAGACAAACGCAATAGCAAATGTCATCCGACATTGCGGAAAACAATGACGAATTTTGAAATTGTATGTGTCAAAAATTAGCCAATTTTATAATCAGTAGACTGCCGTACGTTTGTGCATTTATGGGATATTTAAAAACGTGAAAGTTCATAGAACGTACATGGCACGTTGAGTGATACGAGGATCATAGCGAAAAAAGTATGATAAGCAATTTAAAAGTTAGTCTTGTCGAAAATGTCGACTGTCGTAATATTAGATGTACCTTTGGTCGTTTTATAGAATTTCATAAATTTATTAACTTCATAGATTGTTTATATTTTTAGAAAACTTTACTATCTTTGGATCTAAGACGTTCAAAGAGGCGTCGTTTCAAGGCGTACGTTTCTTTTAATCGCGTCCGTAAAAAAATATGAATTTCTATGATCTAATAATTGGAATGTAATTAAAAAGGTGAAATTTAGATAGAAAATTATATTACCAACTAAACGTTACAGGGTTTACTATGCTCTGGCTGTTTTATATATTTTTTCCATTTTTTCCCATAACTACGAAAAAAAACCGCAGATTACTGATAATTATTGTGTAAATAAAATAGAGAGTTAACGCTTATCTTTTCCAGGACGAATATATCAGCAGAATGTATATCAATAATAACACGTTTGAGAGTGAAACTAGGATAAGCCAGAGGGTGTCGAACAACATAGCCAAAAGGAATTTTACCCTGCAGGATATTACTTCCGTGAAACTACTTGGCATAAAACCCGCTACGGATCTACTGCCGTTTATCAATTTCGACAAATTTGAGAGACTACATCCCATAGAAGCAATGGACAACAACAATAATAATAATAATTAGATATTAAAACTCCCGTAGAAGATTGACGTTACTCTCCGTATAGGAGGATAGAAATATCGTAAAGGAACTGTAATCAAATTATATGCAATAAAAACTCTTAACTCTATGTAACTCGAATACAATTCATTGCACGAAAGAATAACTAGATTTTTGAATTTGGTACTGTTAAGATGATCTACGACTCCGAGATCGATCTCGCTTAACTGATAATGTGAAACTAGCTACGGTCGATATAGTAGAAAACACTGTGCCCCTTATCAAGTTGCTTTCCAAAAACGAATTACATTTATTTTTAAAATTCGAATTAAAATTACGCTGATCACTATTAAATGGAATAATGTCCATATGATAGGGCAAATTAAATTAAATATACCGATCGAAATTTCGTTAATATACTCTTTACAAAGATTGTGATTATTATTCGAAAGCACTTTATCAGAGAAAATATATTTTAAACGATGTAATCGTAGAATCAATGGAAACGTTATAAGACCCCGAATTTCGTTTTATATCACGAGAGTTGCGAGTTACCCCAGATCGAAGTAGCATAATTTGCGATTACAACGTCAGTGGAGGGACGGCTTAATTAAATTACACGACGAGGTCGTCAGAGTATATCGGCGATATAAAAGGACCTTCAAGCCGAAGAAGAGTGTTAAACCAGTTGAGAGCAGTGCTACGACATGCTCGCCTCATTAATCCCGTTCTTCTTAGGTTGGTAAGCCAATTTTCCATTTAACTATGTCTTTATCGTCAATCTGTCTGAATCGGGCCAGTAACTGCTTATGCAAACGATAATTCATAACTAATTGCAAATCGTAACTTCCTTCGTTAGCGCATGAAAAAACGTATACAGGCGTTAAACGCTTGAAAACGATATATTAAATAACTATTTATCATTTATAACTATTTATTTATAATCGTTCGCTCATTCGCTTATTCATAACGTACGACTCGTTTTGCTGATAAAATTTTCAAATTAGAAGGAATATTAAAATAAAAAGGAAAAATTAGAATTGTTCGTGCTTCCGTCGTCATTTTGTTATGTAGAGAATGTGCTTTAATAATAATCTAACACGTCTGAACCGAGAGACTAATATTAAAATTTCTTAAAATCGAGAAGATCGTTAAAAAAAAAAAAAGTAAATGTACTAAAATAACTCGTGAAAAGAAACTAACGACAAAAATGTCGAGTTCCGCTTGCGTTGAAAGAAGAAACCGTGATTGTGTCAACTAGAGTAAGTGCTGTTTAGCCTAGTTCAGTGTTTGAGAATTAACGTCAAGATTTATTAAATATCCTGAGAAGTAAATCGTCTAAACTAGAACTAATCTAATTAAAGTGTATAACGAAAAGTTCGAATTCTGTGTGACAATGAGTTAGAAGCTATAACTGTACCAATTGGAGCAAGTGTATCGAGTGCAAAAGTAGAATATATTAAAAATTATCAAAGATAAATCGACTGACATAAAATACAAGAAAATTAATAATAAATACTTGCAATGCCATGCGTTTGCGCTGAATTATATAAAAACTGTGTCTAACAGAATATTTAATAAAAATTTCAAAGAATTCAGGGAAAAAGAATCGACGAACGAAATTAACTGATCTAACGTATGAAAGAATTAACAACGATACTCTAACGTGCGTCGAACGATTATTCGAAATTATTCGAGAATTTTATCGTTTTTCAGTGGTCCGGGTGACGGTCGACGAGAGCGTCTGGAAATATGGACCAGAGTACGTGTTCGACGTAGAGATGAACGTTACTTCGACTCCGATGAACCACGATGGAGTTCAAACGTCGAACTATACAGTGATGAACCTCTTCTGTAGACCGATAGGCCCTGATGGATTGTTCTGTCATTTGGGAAACGTCAGACGACAAAGCATTGACATCACCAACGACAATAAAATCGACATACCAGAGGAACAATCGAGACACCTAATGAGCGAGGAGCCATTCGAAATAAAATTCAGCGAGAACGGCATCGATCGCTTGACGGTGAACGATCAAGTCGAAGTTGAACATTTGAATAATATTAAATTGATCGCCGAACGATTTAATATCGGAGTGAATTTGAATGGCGTGCCCGATGGAACGTTCCACATTACGGAGAACACGACGATCGGAGAATGTGGCGTGACGGTTGCGATAAATCACTATCCCTCCAAGAGAATGATGAACAAGATAAAGAACGACAAATACGATCTGCAATCTCTGCCACGATTGAACAAAGTTCCCAGCGAGACTATACTGATCCAGAAGACGACCAATCTGAATAATTGCAGCTACTACGCATCCTTCTACTTTGGATCTTATGGTGCCAATACCGTGGTCGAAGCGGATCTCGATTCGCATCTAGTGAGCGACTATTTTCCATGATATTCGAAGATTTAAAAGAAATTTCTTTCCTTTTAGTTTTCGTCAAATTTGTAGAAATTATTCTAGAATTATTCGAATATTATTCTTTGTAATTTGCGATTGTGTGATTCTTTGTAAATCTAATCTTCGTAATTTTATAACTCGGTTTGTAAATTTACCATTAGCCGTACTTTTGTAAGTTCAATCTTATTGGCAATCTCGTAATTTCTTGGAAATTGATGCTTGCAATTTTCTAATTCCTCGTAGATCTGACGTTGCTATTAGTTTCGCGATTCTTTGCACTTTTATTGCGATGCGAGAAAGTTATATCGTACGAGAAACATGACAATTAAAAAATTAGATGCTATAACGATTCTTCTCTCGTTTCTAGGAGAGTTCGACTACGCGTGTCTTCGTGAGCGACTATCAGTTCGTCTCGTCGATAACAAGGATGGGCACTTTGGGCACGGAAAAGAAGAAACTGTCGGCTATGACGCAGTACGTAAGTCTGTCTCTGAAAGATATTCGAGCAGCCAAACGAGAATTGGTCGAAATTCCTAATTCATCGATAACTACCATCGTGGCGAATTCAGAGACGAAGAGGATATTTCCGATGAAATGAATGGTTTTTCCGATAATTTCAAATACAGTTATAGATTAAAAAGACAAAGTATAATCTGTCGATGTCAAGCTGTAAGTTAAAAGCAGACAACATATTAATGTACCATAGAATGTTTTGTTCAATTTATGATAAAAAAAATAAATGGAAGATAATAAATATAATCTCGTATCGAAATACCTAAAATCTCTCCTATTATGTATCCTAGTTTATCAGCATCATATATCATTCACCTTAAATAATGCGTTTAACATTTACATTTTTAAAGTCTTACACAAATCTTATTAGATAAATTTTTTTTTATTTAAATTACGGATACATTAAATTATATATCTACGGTGACCCACACACGTCTATGTACGCACAGAATATCGTGTGTATGTAAACGTATACACATCTGTTTTCTCTAGTTCAGCGATCATTGTAAGTTGAAATTGATTGACGAATCGATTAAAACAAAAATACAGGGAAAAAGAACTCTTAGCGTAACGTGATTCGTGATCTTCCTCCCGCGTCCACGCGTGTCTTTCTTTCTTCTTTTTTCTCTTTTTTTTCTTTTTTTTTTTTCTTTGTTTCTTTTCCTAATCTAAGTTTCGCCTTAGGGAACAGAGCAAAATTTCTCTCTTCTTGCTAAATCTTAAATCTAGGTGCTCGGATTGCAAACGGCCCTCTTTTAAAAGACTTACGTCCCGATACTCGCGAACATTACAGAAGAGAATATCGAAACGCGTTCTTCAGCGTTTTGAACGTTTCTAAATTTCTTTCTCGTCCTTCGAATTCGATTATCTCGACTCAGGATACACGGAATGTAATTTCGTATCCTGATACTTCAGAAACAAATGCAGCCTGGTACGAGTGTTATCTATGGAATGGATAACGTAACGCGCGATTTCATCCAACAATCGAAAGGATAATTTGATCCTCGATTAAGAAACGCTTAGCTTGTGTCCTGTTTCTTTGAGAAACTTGTCTTGTTTCCTTTTGTTTCCACGTAGGAATGGCCCAAGCATCGATGGATTGCACGTTCGATATTTCATTTTCAAGTTACGATCGATCTTCCCAGTACGATCCTTTTTCTCGTACGATTCATCGATTAACCAATCGACTTTTAATCTTGATTTAATTGAGACCTAAAGAACATATAGTCGTATAGTCGCAGTAGAAAATGCACTTAGATTCTTCCTCGAATACACAGCGCGGTCCCTAAAACGTCTAAAAGCTGAACTTTCCGTACCAAGCTCTCGACAAGGTTCTCTTAAAACTTGTCGTTTCTCGCGATCGCGTCGCGCTTATTCGTCGCATATAATGCGCAAAATTTCTTCTCTAATAAAACAGAGGAAAAGAAGACGGTACAACAAGTACAAAGTAGATTCGGTCGATCGACTTTTCGCCAAATGATATTTTCCAACTACGAAAGAATGAATGAGACGTTCAGACGAATGAGACGTCGTTGCGATTTTGCATCGACGATGTACGAATTGACAGTTTAATCGTTCGATTGGAAAGGCGCGTGAATTTTCTGTAGCAAGTTCGAATTTGGCGCGCTACGCGAAGTTGCGACAACTTCGCGTCGCTCGATTACACCAGCCATTGATTCCTTGATTTCCTTGTAACAGCGAAATGTTATGGCTTTGGAAATATCAATCTGTCGAATCGTACGATATCGCTGCAAAGTGATTCGATGCGAAACTGCGTTGATAAAAGATTCGTACGATGCAAAATTGCAACGATATCGCGTAGTTCGTCTGCAACGAACCTAACTCGCACGCTCTTTCGGCTACAGAGTGCGCTTCGTTGCGTCGGAATACGCGCGCCAAATATAAAAAAACGCGTACGACCAAGAGGAACCAGCGTTGTTTCGTCGCTCGCTGTAGAACGTAGGTTAAAGCGTCCTCTTCTTTCTTTTTTAAATACGTAAGTACGTTTTGTTGGAATCGATCGTTAAATATTACAACAAGCATCCAATCACGATTACGATTTCGATATTTATAATGGCACGATTACAATGATCCTTGTGCGTTCATTTCGTTCGTCGACGATATATGGAATTGGTTCACGCGTCGCATCGATAGTATTCACCGTGTTAAATCATGGCGAATGACTGGGTACAACACGAAAATGAAAAAAAGCTCGACAAGTCACAAATTTACGACGATAGTTTCAGTTCTTATACGTTCTCTTTTGTATGTTGCCTTCGATTGGTATTATTCTTTCTTTCTTTCTTTCTTTTTTCTTTTTTTTTTTTTTTTTTAATTAAACGAATCCAAATATCGCGTATAATTCGTCTTCAGACGTATCGTTCGATGAAAATGAAATATTTACCTGAAAACGATACGAACAATTTTTTACGATCTATTTAGAGATGAACATTAGGAAATGGTACCTCGCGATATAAGTTTCGTATAAAGCCGTTTGTTGTTTCTTTCTTTCGCTAGATGCATAGATACAACGTTTTCCTAGAGGTTTCGTTTCGTTCGAATTGCTCGCTTGATTGACTCATCTATCGAAGACATTGTCATTGTGAAGTTTTGACAATTTTCACACTCGCGGTATCAAACACGTGTACACATCTCAAATGTATATGTATATATGATCTAAGAATGTAAATATATGTATATATGTATATATAATCGACAATTTGAAAGCCACGTATATCCGGTATACGCGAATTATTTCGTCCCCTCGAGTTACCGAAGTCTCTTAACGTTCAGATATTTCGTATAAGATCGTGATCGTCGTATCGAATCTTCCTCTTATCGTCGATACCATTGACAGACAGACATCGTTACAAAATCGATTTATACAAATCTAAAAAATGATCACGGTTACAAATATTGAGAGAGTGAGACGAGGGATATGATTGCGGAAACATTCGGAGAAGGAGAAATCCCATATCACAAACCACGGTGCACGGTACATACTCGGCGAACAATCAGCGATCGATAAGCAACATTATATCTCGTCGAAACATGTTTCCTTTCCGCAAAAAATGGGGGAAAAAAAATTGTTATCTAAAGCGTCGTCCGAACCGTCCGATTATGACAAACACTTTCCACTTGTATCCTCGTACGATTCTTACTGAAAGCTCGCTAGCAAAAGTCTACGTGACGATCTGTCCTCTACCTTCTTCCACTCTATCTACTAAAAAAATTTCAAAAACCACCATTTGGAAAATCACTTTCGTCGCATGCTCTGAATCAAACCGAATCTTGCGAAGTATCTGCCTAACTAGCGGACGACGTGAAAAGAACGCGTTCGTTTAAATCGTCGTCTCTCTATATTAAGCGATTTTTTCCTCCCCTTCTCTCGGTTCGCTATTTCTCCATTTTCCTTTTCTTTCTTCTCCATTCTTTTCTCTTTTTTTCTTTCTTTCTTTTTTTCTTTTTTTTTTTTTTTGTCGCTCCGGTCTTGGAAAACAAACTACTCTAACCTAGGTGTATATACAATTATTACGCTCGTAGAAGAGACACGGCGCGCAAACCGTGGCTCAGTCGACACAGTTCCTGCCGTGCACAGCGAAAACATCGTACGCGGACGAATCGCAAGCGGCGCGACATTATTGACCGTTGTTCGCAATGTTGTTCTGCTGCTTCACGGAATCCATATTGGGGATGTAGTCCATCGCCATCAGACAGGCAAACACAGTCATCACCATCTTCGGTTTCACCTCGGTTATGTCCTCTGGCAGCGCGTACACGCGTGCGCCGCATTTTCGGGCCAAGGATATCGCGTACTTCGCGTTGTCCAGGTTGTTCTGCGTTAAGAAAAAATGAAATTCGCGTGAATTAGTGCGTTAATTTCGTGTAAGCGAAACGATCGTTTGGATGGTTTGTTTGTTTCGTTTCGTTCATCTTCCAGAATGTTCGAATCGTTTGGGTTTTAGACTTTTGATGCAAATCTCTTCGGTTTGTGAAAAATGTGAAAGAATCGTTTTGCGTATATGGTTTTTCGCTTCTACTTCGCGGTAACTTATTTTTTAAAACATCAGGTCTTTCTATTTTTGAAACGATACAGATACTCGGATATAAATATTCAAAGACCGCAGCTAGATTAAACGCGATTTTGTAATTCGAATTGTATATTTAAAACATCGAAATTCATGTAAATTTTATTATTATCTCTTTTAACTTCACCTTCGGACAGGTTATATTATATTACGTAAGTAAGAAAATAACGTTCGTATATCAGGCAAATTATGCTGCATTTTGTAGGTCTTTAAAGTCATTTAATACCACAGATACCACAGTCCATAAATGGCTTGCAATATTTTCTAAGGCAATGGCAAATTGTTCTATGCAAATCAACAAAAATTCCTCGATGATTATTTCGAAACTATACAAAAAATATTCCGATATTAAGGAAGACTCGTTTGTAATTTTCCACCGACCGTGAGTTCATTCCAGAGAGAAAAGTTCGCAACAAGAAACGACTTCGTCGAACTCTAATTGAAGACGTTCGCGATCTCAACAACTTTAAAACCAACAAATCAACCAAATTCTATTCCCTTAAAGCGACAATCCCTACGGCTCACCTCTTCGGTTCCACCTTCCTTCACGAGGTCATAGTTCACAGACCCCGGCTTAATGGCGTCGATAAGATCGATCACCACCTTTCCATCGGCTATCGACGAATCCTGGAAACCCTTGATACCGCTCGTCTTCCCTGCCGTTTGAAGCTTCGAGTTCACCCACTGAACGATCTCCTTCTCGACCAAAGTGCTACCTTGGGTGCCTGCCAGCGACGTGAGAATCGACAGCGTGTACGATCTCATCAACTGCCAGATCAAAGCCAAAGTCAACGTGGCGTTTCCATCGTTGATATCCTGGCCAGCGATTCCGACCAACGAGAAGTTCATCGTTTTCCCAAGCTCGACCGCGTAATTGCAGTTCTCCAATTTCTCCATGAACTTGCGCAGTTTCGTGAACTTTCTGTGCACCCTGTTCCAGTTCACTGTGCCTGGTTTGATGATGTCGTAAAGCTGGAAGATGACCAGACCATCGGCCAGATCGGAGTACAGCCAATTCACATGAGGCATCACGCCCATCGAGTTCATCCAGTTTCGATATGTTTTCTCTTCTCTCGTCTCTTCCAGGGATTCTAGGCCTTCGATGCTGCTTTCCGGTTTGTCCAGGCCAGGATAGTTATTGAACATATTGGCGACGAACGCGAGATTCAGCTTGTATATGCCATTGACCACGTCGCTGGGTGTTACGAAGCTACGGCAGCCCAGCTTGGCCGCCTGTTGCAACATAATTTCCGCTCGAGAGGTGTGGTTCGGCTCCATTAGAGCCTCCAGAGTAACTCCAGCCGTGTTCGGTGCGATTTGCTTGATGAGGTACGTATAGACCTCCGAGTCGGTGATATCCGTATGGAAATTGTGGCATCGCCTGGCTATACCGGCGTTTTCCAGATGATGGTTCACCCATCTGAGCAGGATAGATTCCGGTGATAATTTTAGAAGGTCTTCGATGCGTTCTCCGTCCTGTAGGAGAGTGGCCAAGCCTGGACAATTTTCCAGGGTGATCTGGTTGAACAGACCGATACGTATAATTTGCCATAGAAGACCCAGCACCAGGTGAGGCGAACCTTTCGTCAGATCGTGCGCGTCGATATTCACGATATTGCAACCGATAGCTTGGGCTGACGATAGGGCCAGCGTTAGGTTCTCGTGTTTCTTGTAGAGGGTCAGGTTCTTCTTATTGATGGTACGTTCGTCGATCGTATCGGGGCAGGAGTGATTGATTATTTTGCTGAAATAGAGAACATTCTTTTTAGTCGTACAATTTCTCATCAGTTAGGTAAATAATAATTGGATTTGTCTTTCTGAGCGTAAAAATAGAAGGATTCGTGTATTTACAGGCTGAGCGATTTATTAGATCGACCAGGATATTTTTCGGAAAGGAAGAAATTAATTATCTTAGATAAAACTTCTATTAATTGCTCTTTCATGCAGTATTCGTTGTTAGATATATTGCTTATAGATAAGCAAGTTACTAGAACATCTTCTATCTGCGTTATAATTCGCTTATTCCATCGCTGTCGAATTTTTCGTTTTTATTATTAAAATATTAATATTGCATCTTATAGGTGGTCCGATTTTCGAACATTCATCTCGTCAACGAGATTCATAAAGACAAGAAACAGATATCGATATACTTGAGGAAGACTATTCCCATACGACTTGTACAAAGTACAAGTTTTAAAATGTTCCCTGTTACAGAACAATTTATCAATGAAATTTTCAACAGCGATTAATTCAAATGGTAATATCGCACTGTCTGTTTATAGATCAAAATATACAATTGCAATTGTATACTCTAATTATACATTTTAATCTATAATAATTACTTGCGATTTGTCGAAATCCTCGAATAAAATCGTAAATGTAAAAAGAAAATTTCCTAACGCTATTTTCCAGCCAATCTAATAAAAATAGAAATATCGATAGGTTCATAGTGAAAGTGATTTATTGTATGTAATCACACGTTGTAAACACATGTATTATATCTAATCACGCGTTATGAATAATCACGCAGATCAAAGAATCGTGAACGTATCGATAAATAACCTATTTTATACAAGTTACATACATATATAGATAATAGAAAATATAAATTACATACCAGAGAAGAATTCCATCCTTAACCTTGTCGTATAAGGTCTTGCCTTCCGGATCGATGAGCAGCAGATGTTTCAAGTCAGGATCGTGTGACAAATTTGTGTTGATCCAGTCGCTGAAGGCAAGCTGTTCCTCCAATCTAACAGAATGCGTGGTCCCTTCGCTGGATGCCTCGGAAATTCCTCCCAATGTTTCTAAATTCTCCTTTTTCGAGACCACTTGTTTAAACGTGGATCCCAATTCGTTCGCCTTCAGTTCTTTACAGAGTTTCTCGAACTCTTCGAAGGATAGTCGTCCCTTGTGTTCCGACCTCTGCTTGTCGTCGTATTCCTCGATCATCTGACGCACCTTGTAACCGGGCATCTTGAAGCCACAGATGTCCAAGGCGCTTCGCAACTCCGTAAGATTGATGAACCCGTCCCCATTCTCGTCGATCTAACAGAAACGAAGTTTCTTTAGATTTCCAGTCTCTTTCCGGCTGCGGTTAAAAGAGGCCAAGCACGTGCTTTTGCGCGTAAAGCGTTCGGGTGCATGAGCTGGATTCGAGAATCATGGAATTCAGGAAGATAGTTCCGGTCGCTGAGGATTCGGGTAGTCCAGTTCTCGGGTTTAGGATTTTTGGAATCTTCGGATATCCGATCAAAATCGCAGAGTGTTGACGTTAAATAGAAAATAGCTTTGACTCTTAAGGATTCGAATCTTCTAATTTTCGCATCTATCGTAGAATTCTCGGAATCTTTGGAAGTCGCAGTTGGGCCGAAGAGTCGTGGTGTTTGGAAAAAATAGCCTTGGGACTTGGAATTTTCAGATTTGTACATAGAACAGGATTTGCGGAATCTTTGGATGTTAAAGCTGGATCAGAGAGTCGCACCGTCGAGGAAGGATAATTTCGATTCTTCAGGATTTGAAGGTCTTATAATCTTCAGGTCCGTCGCAGGATTCTTGGATTCTTTGGATGTCAGAGATAAATCGAAGTACTGCAGTGTTCAGGAAAAATAGCTCTGGTTCTCGAGGATCGCGATTTCAGGTATGTAAAGTAGGATTCTGGAAAACTTCGAGCGCCGAAATCGAGTCGGACGGTTGTAATATTCGGGAAAATAGTTCCGCTTCTTAATAATAAGGACCTTGAAATTTTCAGGCCTGTCGCAGGATTCTTGGATGTCTGTTGGATGTCAGAGATAAATCGAAGTACTGCAGTGTTCAGGAAAAATAGCTCTGGTTCTCGAGGATCGCGATTTCAGGTATGTAAAGTAGGATTCTGGAAAACTTCGAGCGCCGAAATCGAGTCGGACGGTTGCAATATTCGGGAAAATAGTTTCGCTTCTTAATAATACGGACCTTGAAATTTTCAGGTCATAGCTTATGTTGAAGGTGTAAAAATGTACAGAATATATAGGACGCACAAAAATACACGAAACATATAAAACAGAAAATTCCTATAGCTTAATTGTGCCCATAAAAATTCATCGTCTAGTAATCATTTGGGTATTAACAGGTTCAAGTACACGCTGTTTTAGTACGAAAATAAAGACACGGTAACTTTGTTAGTTCGGCTTTCGTACAATTCGATTGCTTATCTAATCGAATGGGAAATACTAGAAATAGATACCGTGAAAATTCACGCGAGTTCGGTAGCGGAACTTTCCGAGAAACAACCGCGTCTTGGAGGAAAATGAAACCCTTCGACATACGCTCGGTCAATCCCCGATCATTTAATCACGAGCGTATCGCACGTGTGAATGGAGAGAATAATGTTTCATCGGCGCCTTTCAACCAACGATATCTAGGTCGTCTGCAATAAAAGTCTCGTCGTTAGTTTTCAAGTGTGCAGTCGTGATTATAGGCGGTGCAATTTCCACGGAGAACAATAGTCAATGACGACGTTAGGAATGGTCGTGCATGCGCCTTCTTGGAAAGCTGCATCGGGGTTAATCGACAGTTCTTTATGCCAGTTCGCGGGAAACCGTGTTACAATCGACTAATTACCATTTTATTCTTGCCACTGAATCGTTCTTCGTTCACCGAGTTGGTCGTTTCTCTCCTGTCGTCGCGAGACAGTTTTCATCGCCTTTTAACTCTCTCGAATACTCATAGATTAAAGAACATCACGCTTACTCTAACGCTACCTACTGATATAAAAGTACAACTGAATCTGGTTATTCTGTTTTATCTCTCCGATTATGAAATATTAAGGAATAAAAAAAGAAAGAAAAAATAAGTTTCGATTTTTGAGAACACAGGTCCCAGAGTATTCAAATTTACTATAAGATACTTGGAGATTTTGCGTGATGAAAATTACCTAGAGGAGTTCAACGTTGGCGAAAGAAAAAAATAAATCTCCTTTTCGAAGATTCGGACGTTCGATTTTCCAGATCTAACGCACGAGATTCTTCGAACTTTCGAACGCAACATCTTGATTCGCAAGTTTCTAAATTCATTCGGTGTAATATTGTTCCATTCTTGGAATTCACTGATAAACTTCTACACGACAGATAAATCAACGAATGATTCAACGCGCAATTACAATCCGCCCAAGCTATTTTACAACACTTTCGATTCACATTATCGTTCACACTTCTTTCGCGAGCATTCGTCGAGAAATCCGATTTGACGTTTAAAAATGGACCGGCAGATGATCGTGGCGTACCTTTCACGCCCAACGATTGATCGATTCGCTTCGCGAACACTCGAGCGGCTTACGTAAAGGCGTAACTCGACGGAAAACCGATTGAAGCTACTTACTAGGCTGAAAAAAGAAGAGAAATCCTTCGAGAACTCCTCGAGAACGTCCCATTTTTTTATCTCGCGGAGCTCCATGGCAAGAGTAGAGGAACGAGAACGTGGAAGGTAACACGCTCCGACAAAAATGATCAAACCGGGTTACGATGCTGCGAGGGACTGAATGTTGCATTTAGACTCGCTTGTTATCACCGTTATCGGATGTTCGATAAAAAGGAACGGCCAAGAAAAGAAATTCATACGATAACTTGACACCTTATCGATACAATGACATAATAATGTAAGTCATATCGAATGATTTTCCAATTATTCGGAACTTCATTTGTATACCAAATCGCGGAACAAAGTGGCGTAACAGATTGTTTATCTGGATGCTATCGCTTATCTTATTCGACTTGTTAATTGAGAGGCTCGGAGGATAAGCGATACGAGTGGCAACATCATTGGGAAAATTGCGGATGAAATTAGTATTTAACGGAAAAATGTCTATGTGTTTACGGATATCGAAGCATCGAACGATACTAGCCACTATCAACAGGAAATGTCGTGTCGATCGATCCGATAAATAAATAGAAATCTTATTTATTGTTTCATATTTTCGATTTATAAATTCAATAGGATCAAAGCGTCGTGTGTCTAAATTTTTGAACTTGAATATTCGACGCGAATAAAATACCTATCTTCGAGTGTTTTCAAACGTTAAAAGAATTAAACGTCGACATTATCACAGGAAATAAGTTTAGGTATTAGATGACTTTAGATAAGTATAGATACTATTATACTGTCTCCTGTACTTATCTGCTTTACAGCAAAATAATACACTCGAACCATTTTTTCACTGATTATCGTCGGCCTTTCGATCGTTTCTTTATTTTCATGGTCGAAGCTTCGCGCCACGAAAATGTTTCATCTGCGACGAGACAGGTAAGCAGAAGGTAGAAACGATACAATACGTGAAATAATCGCGCAACGTCATAAAACCGAATTGTAAAGCCGGGCCATTATTGACAGACCGAAAGCACAAACTGATTAAAGCGGTTTGCCGGGTTTATCGCGTTAAAGTACCGCGATTAAATGGCCAGTTAATTGTTCCGTGTAACAATCCCTAATAGAACGATAATAATCGTCTATCTGAAAAAAAGCAATCGCATAACGATTAGCGACCGGGAACGATAACGATTGACTTTTTAAAAATTTCGTAACAAGCTCATGACAGTCGAGGTATACGGAAAACTCTTGTAGTTACAACATTTCACCATTATTAGTTCTGTTGAGAAAATCACTTTTAAAAACTTGGGGTGATCTCCTGCTACACTTTCCTAACATTTTTGTAACTTTATTGGAAATTTTCATTTCCGAAATGTATATATTTGTGTATGTAAGTAAGTTGGTGCAAGAAGCGCCGATGTCGTATCTTCGTAAATCGCAAAAATGAGAAAAATTGCAATTATTAAAAATAAACTATTGTATATTCTGTATAAAAAACGAGGATTTCCAGTTCTATCCAGAAACGACTGTAACAGCGTTCGTACATGCAATGTAAGAATTTTACGTAAAATAAACTTTCTCCAAAAATGATCAAAGCCAACGTAGGAAACGCAAACAACCTAAGTTTTAATTCTCTCTTTCCGTGTTAGAAGAGAAGTTCGACACAGCAGGAACTCCTGTGTGAGGAATTATTTGGACATGAATTTTCCAACGTTTTCTTGTATCCATCTCTACGTACAAATACCTAGACTTTATAAAGCTGATATTGGTACTCGTTGCAGCAAACCACAGATATATTTTCGTATATCTAACAACCAGACTGGACTGCTTATACGTTTTTTTAAGAATTTGAATGTAGATTACATGCGATATACAGGGTGGTTGGTAACTGGCGATACAAGCGGAAAGGGGGTGATTCTAGGCGAAAAAAGAAGTCGAAAATATAGAATAAAAATTTTTCGTTTGGGGCTTTGTTTTCGAGAAAATCGACTTTGAATTTTCGCTCGGTACGCGTACGGTACGTTACAACGTCACTGTAGATCGTTGTCTCGATAGAAAAATAAAAAAAAAATTTTTATTCTATATTTCCGACTTCATTTTTCGCCTAGAATCACCCCCTTCCCGCTTGTACCACCAGTTACCAACCACCCTGTATATTATATTTGGCCCGATCATCGTACTACGGGTTATGCCCGTAATATTTACGTTTGGTACGATCATCGTACTACTGGCTATGCCCGCAGTTGTAGGTTAAGGGGTTATTGAGGCGAAACCATTAATTAAGGACTAATATTTCGTTGATGCAACGTTCGATTTGTGGTTTCCTAGAACGCGGACATTTATCAAACTTTATACTTTTATGATACGATGAAGACGACGAATAGAGTTAAAGATATAGCTCGCTAACAATTATTAATGATCGAAATTGCAGTTCAATTAATTACGTACGTGAATATTATATTTTCGTTATACTTTATATACAGGGTGGTTGGTAACTGTTGGTAACTATATTTTCGACTTCTTTTTTCGCCTAGAATCACCCCCTTTCCGTTTGTACCACTAGTTACCAACCACCCTGTATAAAAATATGCGAAATACCCAAAGCAAGATATATATTCGTTATAATATTTGAAAGATCAAATAATTCGGATTTTTAACTACTTTGATTTTTACGCGATCGATAGGTCGCTTTCTAGATAACCGCGAGTATTTTGTATGGAAAAAGTGAAAGAAACAGAACGAAATAGAAAGTCGAGTAATAGACGTGTTTCTCGTCGAATTTTACGTATTGTCAGAGATAAATCCGAGTGCCGTGGACGAAGAAAAAATTCGCGTAATTTTCTACAAGATTAAAAGACTAAAAAACGTAGTGCCAAACGGGATAAGCGAGCGTTCTTGATTAAACGATATGAAAGTAACGTCACGATGACTTAATATCGTGGTATTGCGCTGGAAATACCGAGAAGTCAAGCGGAGCGCGTTGACCCGGCAAAATGCAGCAATTCGATCGTGGGTAATTTGTAACCAGGTCAACGTAAATGTACCTTTCCACCTACCATTCTCTCTACGAAGTCGAGTATCGATAACTGTCTCGTTTTTCACTCGGCACACGATCCGATCCGCTTTATCGATCAATTCATAATTCGTAATCGCATTACATTAACGTTAATAAACCTAGATCGAGTTGTTTCAGATATTACATAACGTTTGCTGTCGTATAATATTTGACTTTATAACTTTCGAAACTCTTATATTTATATATCAATGGAAATAGTCTGCCGTATATTTAACGAGATTAAATTCTTACGCAGTAACAAAACGAATTAACTTGGACAAATGTTACTCCTAATTCGATATTCGATGCAGGGATTAAAAAGGAATATCCTCTTTGGGATCGATCAATGGAAGAGATTGAGATCGGTTAATAGAAAAGAAGAACAGTTCTAAACGAATCAAATCGATGTTAAGTCCGAGGTTAGATCGACCAAGAGTAAGTAAATAACGTTGAACTTCTGTTCAAACATTCGACCCCGTGTGTCCAATTCACACAACCATCGTTCTATTATCGTTTCCTATCTTCTATGATAAGAAATTCCGAATATCCTGGGAATCTACGAAATGTACTAAAAAAAAATTTTAGGAACGCAATCTTGAATTTATTTAAAAAATAAATAAAACATGTCACGAGAACCCTTCTGATCGCAAGAATTTAATATCATTGATATTATTATTGAAGAAAATTCTACCAAAAGACACCTTTCAATTTTTCTTACATTTCGGTACACTACATTTTGCGTAAACAACACAATGATACCTATACTTTTCTATACCTTTGAATCTATACCAATCTATACCTTTGAAAAATAGCAGAAAATATTAAAATAATAAAATATCAAAAATAATAATAAAAATCACTATTTCATCGACACGTCGACATTTCGTTGCGTTTCATGCACGCTCCGATTGCCTCTCGAACCTTAGCAACGAACGATCAATGTTGCCCCTTAAAGTATGTAACCACCTGCATCTCCGTGCAATCTCGGACACGGGTCGACTGTGAACTGAATAACACGCAAAGACGTGAGAAAGCACAACGTTAGCACGCAAAGACAGTGACCAACCAGGAAAACAAACGAAGAACAATATAGTGCATTACAGAGTTGGCACGCTGATTGTGCAACTGGCAAGAGTTATACATTTACTCAAGCTTGAAACGCCTACCGGTTGCTTACTCGGCTAGATTGTTCGCTTTCTCGAACTCTATGGGCTGCGACGATCGGCCGCGATCCGCGGGACGTGAAGAGGAGTTACAGGCGTATCGTTGGAAACGCATTTTTGCATACGAAACGCATCAGCGTTCTCTGGCATCCGGAAGGTGGATCGTAACGTAAGGAGCAGCATCGATTGCGCGAGTATGCCCGAGAATGTTTCGCATCGAAGACTCTGTTCTCTCTCTTCTCGTTCCACGGTGTTCGAATGCGAACAACGGTTCTGCAATTTTAGTTTGGTACGTTGTCTTTCGTTTCGTCGAAGGCTTTTTATTTACACAATTCCACGCGTGATTTTTTATGAAAATTTTTTATGAATAGAGATTGTACCGTCTACATCGACGATATACGTATGAAATTTTCTGTTACTTGGCTGGGTAATTTTATTTTATTTTATTTATCTAATTCGATTGTTTCGAAATTGGATTCTAATAAAATGCGATGCAAATATAAAACTTTGCATCAGTTAGATAGGCAATTTTATTTTATTATACGAAGATAAAAATGTTTATGAAATCCAGTTGTCTCGTAATTGAATACTAATGAGTCGTAAAGAGTTGAATTAGTAAAATCTAGAGAAGTTGGGTGAACCAAGAATCTAGCTCAATTCTATGTCAGTAATTTGAACTAAACTTGAACTTGGGTGTTTGATCAAATATTGAGTATCGATATTCTAACAAATTATAGTATTCTAATCTCAACTAATAACTATTAAACGTACTTGTCGTTGCATCTTCGACATCCGAAGTTCAGTCGCCTGTTCTAATTATTTATACCAAATTTCCATTATTAATTCCACAATGTAATGATAACAACGATCAGAAATTATTCGAGAAGAGCTGCTCTTTTAACGCTATGTAAAGGTATCTCATTTTACGTTTACGTTATAATGATAGTTCATTTTATTTTCCATTAATTTACCTTTACTCCGGAACTAAACTGTTTTCATTTACAAACGCAATTTTCATCGAAGGCCTCGTGCCTTTTTCAAAGCACGTTACTCAGGGCCCGTTTCACAAATAGGTAAATTACCTACTATATTCGTACTCCTAACATAAGCGTGATTGCGTTTCCCCCCGTGGTCACGGCGTTTCGGAATAATGAGTACAAAAAGCTGAAACACCGTGCTGTGTAATGACTTTCTCGAGTTTTTCGTTGGCCGACTGTGATCTCATACGCTTGGAATTACAAAGGCACGATATTATTGTAGCCAGCCTCTGGTACGAGCAAATGCAACCTCTCCGAGATTCGAATCTCAGTTTATAATGGAGCTGGTCGAGCGCTTGAAAGACGCTATAGTGTTAGAGATTTTACTTACAAGAACGCATGCTGTCTGATATTTTATATGTGTCAGCGATGTCTCGGAGAACGATTGTATCCAAACAACGAGCCTAATTTTCACTGTAATTTATTTATCCTTGTAAATTGTCGTGTAAGCAATTCTTCTAATTTAGACTTGTACGCGGTTTTAATACTTTCGCAATTGAGAGTCGTTTGGAGCGGAATAAATCGGAAACCGATTGCCGTACAGTACTGTCTCTAATACGTAGTTAGGAGAGGTGTAAATATAAAAATTTGTTTCATAACATCCTGCTCGTAATCACTGATCCAGAGGTATTTCAATTTAACAGACGCGTATAATATCGATTACAGAAGCTTGACGCGTGTTACTTAATTTGTACGTGTCTAATTTTATTTTGTAAAAATCGTACGCGATGAATGAATACGAATTAAAAATTACAGTGTGTATCCTAAATCGTTAGAATCGTCTATGGCCCAACGCACAGTGCGGCATGCAATGAACAAAAATGAAAATAATCATTGTTCGATTTTGATCTTATTATTCGATGATAAAGTCAGCCTGTATGTAATATAAATTTAAAGAAAATCTCGCAAATATCGATAGAGGATTAGTAAAAATCGATCGTACGTCAAAATCTGATCACTTGAAAATTAGCTCGCTCGTTGTACATTCTCTTTCGTCAATTCTTGTCAAATAGCGTACGTTATATCTTAAACACGGAGAATTTGGGCAAAAATGTCCTTCTTTCTTCGAAGAACAATTTTAAAAACTCATCCGAACCATCCTGTAATTTTGATTGTCCTGTATCAAGAAGTTATTGTATTACACTGCTATATAATTTTCATCCGCCACGAACTACTAGCCCGAATGTTATCTCTTTAACGAAATTCGTAATCGCGAGTTGATCGAAGACTGGATTTCTGACCACGCCTATTCCAAGAAAATTTTCAAAGCTACGCAAAAGCTCCGTTCTTCGCTAAATGTCGACGCAATATCTGGCAGAATAGAAGCGTGAGATAAACGATTCCTGCGTGACACTTAAGAAAAGTATTTTTTTCAAAATTGAAAAGATCGTTCCCGACATCGGCGATATTTACATAAACGTCACTGTGTATGGTTAGACAAATAAATAAATATTCAAGATATTTCAACCGTGGCAGGTAGTAGGGAAAACGCTAATAAAGATTTCATGAGCAGACTTTTACTCACGTCGGATCCACTGATATGACGTTTCAGGAAAATTGCACATTATATGCATTTTTAATCTTCGTCTCGAATCTTCGCTCAAACGCCGTACAGTGGTACGCGAGAACGGAGCTCGCGAACGTCGCCTGCGAACGCGCGAACCTGTTCCGCGAACGTGGCTACCTTTGATTTTCATCGCGAATCCTCGTGCAAATGCCGGCACTGTGCGACGATACTGTGTGCCTCTTTAAGGCCACAGGAAGAGATACTTGTATTTTATCTTAATCTTTCAGTGTGATAACTAAATGTACACACGTCTATGTATATTCCTGAAGACGTTAAAAAAGTATCATCCTTTACAATAGAAAATCGCGAACAGAATTTTCAAGTTCATCTATACCTGTGCACGCTATTTCTCCGCATTTTTTGAATTCCCTTTAAGTAGCATAATTTCACATCGGCGCTATATTCGTTAATTACTTTAAACATATTCAAAAACTATCCGTAGGAGGGTCCAAACTGCTCGAAAACATCGATTTCTTCCACATAGCCGCGTTCCTATAATTCTCAACGATGCGAAATGGAGCGCCCAGTGATTTCGCGGCGAGATATCGTGGAATAGGTCGCGAAGGGCGCACGAGGGGATATCCAATCTCGCCACGAGGCTTCAGCAGATAGGTTGCTCGGACACCCTGTAGACGCGGGTGCTCGCACTGTTCACACTGCCGAGCCGGGGTCAGACTTCTCTCTCGGTTTGCTTTCATCCTGAGAACTGGTTTCGCTGGCGTCGCGTCGCATTGCGCTCTCTGTCCCCGCCCTTCTGTGTTCCCTCCTCGTCCCTCTTTGGAAATCACGATTGAATTACCCTGGAGGAAAAAGTAGCCAGCTCCGCTGTTATTTGTACTGTACGCGGTTGCGTTAATAGACAATCTGGACTAGGCCAGAAGAAACCACCGTGAACTCGCGAGCAAACGGTATTGCCCTTAATGCGGCATAACAACTTTTGCCTCACTTTCTTCATCTAACGGATGATCGTCTCCTCGCCAAGTATCGGCATCGTTGGTGCAAGTGATACATGGACAAGTCATACTGTCGTTCAGGTATTAAAGTTTGTGCGTTCGAAGAGCAGAGACGATTGGAGATGTTGCAGTAGCTGGCGAAAATATCTGGACATTTACATGGATATCTTTTATCGGTATATTACGTGTGTCGTAAGGAACTTTTGAAAATTACCACTTGTTTCATTAAATCGGTGCTTGCAGGATATGAGTAATAATTTCTTTCGCGTGAATAAAATTTTCGGGAATTCCGAAGCTGGTAGAATTCTGCAACTTCTTTTCCAGGATTTTCTAAACGCTTGGATTTTATGAAACACGTACGATTCCAAAGTTTTGGCTGGTAGTGTGCATAAGTGTGTATAAGTGGAGATAAGAAAGTTCGTGCAGGAGCGTGCAACGTTAATCTAGAATTGTTTGTTCCATCGTAGCATATTTAAAAATATTCTATACAATATGCGATCCATTGTAGAAAGGCTACAGAAGAAGGACACGATAAAATCGATCGCGTTAATTAATCTGGCGTTATCAAAATTCTCTCTTTATTTCATTTTGAACTGAAACATATATTTTTTCACAATTTAAACTATTATTCGTCGTAATATTGGAATATTGTTTGTATAGCAATTATACTTCCTTCCTATCTTTAGTTATTTTACATTAAAATATTGCTTCTTAGCCTCGAAGTGACATTAAAATCAACAAAAATGTTTTCACGAAGCTTTTTCCCTGTCAGTTTCGAACGTTGTCTATAATTTGAAATGCAAAATATTTCCATAAAATACGTACAACAACTAAACACAGGTACATCGATGCATCAACGTTTTCATTTTCGATATTAACGTATCTCTTTCACCATGTACAAGTAATCATTACAATGACGAAATCGTCTCGGCGTGTCGCGAGCAAGAATCAACGATATTGCAAAATTGTCGTAAAATCGAGGTAGGAGTTATAATTGTAAATCCGACAGTGCAAACATGACAACAGCGATAAGAAGTTTCGTAAAGGAACGCCTTTACGAGACTGGGGAAGAGAAATTCCTGGTAAAGCGATAGCGTAAATTTGGGGGATATGGAAGGATTCAAGTACAAAGTGTATACGACGCGTTCCAGATTTCGATCGTTGAGTCAACGAGGTTTCCTTGATTTCAAGGTAACGATAGAGGTGACTTAGCTACGTCACGATGAGATTCCACCTACATGAAACACGTGCGACGAGTTTGTTCTTCCACGGCGAATGCTCGATGGACTGAAGTCGAGCTTGCGGATACGTACGCGTAGTGGATTCTACTGACAATTACGTAATCATATGCAATCGTGCAAGTGTATATGGAATATACAGTCAGCCACAAAAGTTTGCATATACTCCTTCAAACGTAATAACAGAATGGACAATATTTAATATTTAATGGTAATATTAAACGCTGACAATATATTCCACTGACTTTCGTATCAGTTTCGTAAATTTTCTGTCGACTGACCTTAGATACATTTTAAAGAACACCAATGTACATTTACATATCATGTACGTACATATATTTACATATTGCGCAATATGTATATACAGGGTGGTTGGTAACTGGTGGTACAATCGGAAAGGGGATGATTCTACGAGAAAAAAGAAGTCAAAAATATAGAATAAAAATTTTTCGTTCGAGGCTTTGTTTACGAGAAAATCGACTTTGAATTTTCGCTCGGTACGCGTGCACTTTATCGCGTCTCGTTATAACGGATCTCACTGTAGATCGTTGTCTCGATGGAAAAATGAAAAAAAAAATTTTTCTATTTTATATTTTCGACTTCTTTTTTCGCCTAGAATCACCCCCTTCCCGCTTGTACCACCAGTTAAAAACCACCCTGTATATGCAGTATTACAGAAACTTTAACTCCGGTAATTTTGTCGACGTCAAATTTTACATTCGTTAAACGTAAATATATTCTAAAAAATAGCACAATATGTTACGATGCCTTTGCCAATGTTTTCCGATATTCCTGGCATCGAATTGTGTATTAATTGTATATTAAATCTAAATATTTGCAGTTATGTGGGAGGATTCCTTTACAGGAATAGTAAGTTACAAAAGTGTACGTACACCTGTTGCGCTTACACGGAGTCATAGAAAAGTAGAGTATAAGTGCTCTATAGGCATCGATAATGGGCTAAAGGCCAACCGATAAAATTAAACTAAGACTTTTGTGCTAGAGTGTGTGTATGCGTCTGTGCCTATACACCGTTTCGTGAGCGTAGAATCGCAAAATGTTAAGAAAACCGAGTAAGAACGATGGTTATTCGCAAGACACACCTACTAATTGTCGAATACGATCACGAATAAGACGACAGTCAATGATGACGAAGGCCGATTAGTCATTGATGACTATCATCGATTCGATTTAAAACGTTTGCTAGGATTTTCGAAACGTCGACGGCTCGTCATCGGAAATACATCCACGCTGGTTTATCGCATGCGGAATGAAGATAAAACGCAATTAGACGTAATTAGAATGCAGACGAAGACTAGTGGTTAGCAGTCTAATGCGGAAAAAATAACTGTACGTATCTGACGTTAAAATTCCTTGGAACAATGCCGTTCAGCTTAAACTTTCTTTATCTTTCTTCGCAGAACACGGAAGTCGCGCGGAACAAGCGTACTAATTGCAATAAATTATTGATCTAATTTAACAGCAGATAGGGTGGTAGAAAATAAAACGGTTTCTATGTAACTGCACGACTTTACGTCCTTCGTGGAAGAATGGTCATTGTAGATAGTAAAACTTGTGACACTGAAACGGTAGGACGTTTGGTAATCGACACACGTAGTCAACTATAAGCTCAGAAAGCTCTATAGATAGAACTGTAGAAATCATGAGGCTCGATATGACACTCAATCTCCAATCGATAGAAATAACTAGGGAAGCTGGACGAGCCAAAGTACTAAAGAAGTCATGATACTAGACAAACGAAGATAGTACTCGACAGTTAGAAGGCGGAACCAGAAATAGGGACTCTTAAAGTCATTAGGATTCTTGAGACCCACGAGACCTTCGTGGTCATTAGGATTTCCGAGGTCAGTGAGATCTTCCATCGTCGCAGTCGTTCGGATAATTGACCCTACAGTAGCATAATTGAAACTCCGGATTTGCCATTAGAATTCTCAACGTCAATCGAACCTCTGAACTCTAACTCTGAGGGACTTTCGTACATCCAAGGTTTCGGAGATCGGCTCGTTTCTCTAACGCATCTCAGAGACCTTGAGACTGTGACATTTTTGGAACTCCAAGATCTAGAAACTGTAATATTTCTGGACCTCTGTGACTCTACAGGATTCTGAAAATCCTTAAACTTTTGAGACTCTAATAAATCTTTGAATCCCACGGCATCGAGCCTCGTAGAAATTCGCATAACCCGGATATAAACATCGTAACCGATGGTGCCTCCTGATGCTCACATATACATTGGCTGAATAGAATTTAATGACTTCGGTATTATGTATATTAATTCTAAACAAGCTTGAGAATTTCTACATTATATTCAATGAGTTCAAGATTACATATATCTAGGCTGAACGGTTTCCAGGTCTCCTCCATTGAGTCTATGCGGCTCTAATTTACCAACAGCAATTGGAGCTTTTGTAAAATAAAACACAGCGATAAAAAGGTACTTATTGAAAGAGAAAGCCATAAGCTTCGTATTCGAAAGTGTGAAATGTCATTACTATATAAATTCTATCTATATAAATTCTATCTATCTATATAAATTCAGAGATTTATAGCGCGCTTCCAAAGTAATCCGATTCTAGTTTATTTTAAATCGATCTTCGCACGTTTACCCGAATCGTTAGAAAATCGATTTGCTTCGTTGCTGTGGCAGCCCTTCGGTTTCCAGTTTCTACAGTTTCTCGACAGAAAATATTGAAAAAAATATAAATGGACGAGTATCGAAACAGCAGAACACGCGAATTAAACGATCTGTCGTCGGACATCGAAAGTCGCTTAAACAAAAACGTACGGCGCAGGAATATCCCGGTGATCGAATAATTCTGGTGTGGAAACCACGCAACAGGGAAACTGCCTGTAACGTCCGACGAAATAACAGTTTTCGTAACGAATCGTGATACTGTATGGTACGGTTGGTAAGTTTTTGTCAGCAGGTTTAATTTATATGCGGCAGACTGCGCGATGCGTTGTCACGCGGAATAAATTACGGCCGCGTTTTACACGCGCTGCTGAAAGCTCGGCAATGATCCCTTAATGGGCGTCACGACAGAGTAAAAAGTTCGCTAGTCGCTTCGGAGTTAGTTCAAGTGGCGATAATTGAACAGCTTCGAGCGAATCGTTCTTGATTGAAGGATACGTTTCGTTGCCGCTCCTTAGTTTCTCTCGCTGCACACGTTTAATCTAATTCCATTGATATTTTACCACAAATCATCGGATACACCTAGAAATTACCATACGGCAAAGTAAAGCTTCGAGTCGCACAACTCAGATTTGCGTAACTAATAATTTCGTCTTCCTGCATATTTTACCTTGCAATTCCAATACAAGCGAATAATCGACAAATTTAAAGAGGACGTGGATGAACGAACACTTGCACAATTCTATAAGAATTTTTATAGTATTATTTATTTTTATAGTACGATCATTGAATTAAGAGCAACTTTTTTTTAACGACCACGTGTATACCTATAATACTATAAATTAAGTCGTTCTTGGTTACTGAAATTGTTACTAAAATAAACGATCGCGTACATGACCGGCTCAGCAGGTAAAGTAATGCTAGGTACACGAGTACACGATTAATTTTCAATTCTTATAAATCTTCTATATAAACAATAGTAAATTTAAAACACAGTATTTATGACATCCCATTCGCAAAATTGCAAAATTATACAACTCGTCTCATTTGCCAATTCGCTAATATTATTAATTGGTAAGTGATCGTACGCGAGAGCCCCTGAATTGCACAATCAAAGATATAAATACATATTGTCCTCTTTTAGAACGCGAAAGTAACAGTTGTCAAAACTATGTTGTCACTTTCGTCGGAATGGAATAAGGCCAAGAGACACAAAGGACATACGAGAAACGGATGTTCTCTCTTACGTAATGATTTAACCTTTCCTTACTTTATAGCTACGTTTATCATCCCTGGACGTTACATACTCAACGGCAAGCACAATCCTCTGAAGCCTACTTTCATAGTGAAAAGCAACGCTTCGTATACGCGACGGATTAAGGAAGACGTACAACAACATATGGAAGCTTCGCGTATATCGCGATAACGATGAAGGAATAATCCCCTGTCGTACAGCGTATTCTAAAGTCCAGATACCTATATTCGTAACCCTAGGTGTAATTCCACCAGTCAACGGAAAAGTATGCTATCAATGTTAGTCTATTGGATATTCTGCATTTATTATGAGTTGTTGCAGCGTCTTGAGACGGTAGCCATCGATTAATCGTTACACGGTTGTCCTCGTAGTCGTTCTCTATACGTCGAGACTTTTGCCTCCACCGGTCGTGTCACACGCCATTCGATTCGTGCGTGATTCGGTTTCCAACGTAGGCGAAAGTGAGATCTAGCGCGATCAAGGTTAACGATGCCGATCAATTACCGGTATAATTAATCAGCGAGCACCGAATCGCGTGGCGGATGTACGCGAGGAATGCCAACTATTTTCGCTGATCCAGCTTCCGTATGTTTCGATTCATCGGAGATTCGTCGAAAAAGACGTTACGAGCATTTAATACACATAAAAACTAATGATGAAACTAACATGAAAACTAATGAAAAATACGCAAACTAATGATAATGATTTTCTACAGTGCGCGCGTATCTTCAATTCTACATTTTTGTCCACGTTTTTCTGGAACATATTATTGAATTATACATTTATATAATATTACGGCTTTTCTTGTCTCGTTAACCGACCAACCATAATCGCCACTCCTACCGCGTCCATTTCCGTGCCCCTTTGCTAATTGACCGCTGCACGACCCAGGTAGGTTTTCTCTACAGGGTGTATAAGAGAGTTCAAAGACAAAGAGTCTTCGACGTAACCTAAGAAGCCGTAACTTTCGGATTTACAAAGCCTTTTATGCCCTTTAACAATACCTTCTTAAAACATACGTTCAATTTCAATTTCTCTTGGACACGTTAATCAAGAATTAAGAACTTTCTTGCTTCTTTTAGTGGATATATCAAAAGGTAAAGTTTGTCCGCGTAACTTTAAAAGACTACGCACCAATCTACCCGAGGCTTTAACGCTTTACGAATTATAAAAATGTAACTTTGAAAAATATGGATAACGCCTAAGACGTTGCACACGTTCGTCCATTAACTTTCGTAAAGAATTTGAATTTTAGCGAACCGCTTTGATACTATTCTACACGAACAACACTCTAATAAATCTCTAATAAATTACCAAATATTTATATAACTATAGTCAACAATACATACTATAGTCACAATCTCGTATATCCTTGCAAAAGTACATTAAAACTCACAAGTACATGTACAAACGTAAAATAAACATAAATAAGAAACGCAAGTGCAAACTAAAGGTACATAAAATCGACCGATTGGCTGTTTCCCTTGTAAGAGATATACACTACGCACGCGGCTCGTGCTCCAATTTTGGTTGCACGCTCGAGATGTAATAAATACAATTCGAAAGTAGAACGCCTTGAACCCTATAGTTACGACTACTAGCGAGTCGTTGGAACTAGTTTCTGCTTGCACGGAAAATGGGACAAAACGTTGTAACGTTCAATTTACGTTGGCTCGTTGGTCTTGCTCTCTAAAGTGCAAACACTATCCAGTAAGTCGCCGGGAATTGGACTATTAGCTAATTCCAGTGCTTTGGGGTTGTACTACGGAACGAGAGTGTATATCGCGGTACGAATTGAGTTGAAAGTCGAGGTTTGTGAAAGGTGCAGCTCTATAACGTATTGGATAAGCTTCGGGTTATTTATTGTTATTAATACGACTCGTGCACTTCCGCTTGTAACTATAGAGACACTGATCGATTTATGGCAGCGGTATGTCAGTTTTATCAGAGTGTATAAATTAACGACGAATCACTCGTTCGAGAGAGAAATTCTTGTGGAATCACCGGTCGATAAATCTAAATTACCTATTAAAAAACACAGCAGTAGTATATTTTATTATTTGCTGTATACTACTGCGTCGAAAGTTTTCCTATCGGTTTAGACGATTTTTCTTAACCGTCATTTAATTGAAAAATTAAAAACTCTGAAAAGTCTGTCGAGTAACGAAATAATTCTGTAAGAATTTGTCGATTACGAATGCCAGTTTTATCGTTGCATACCGATACGCTAATTTGTATCAAACAATTAAAGTTAAAACGCGACTTATCAAAAATAACCAGGTGCCCGGATATTTTTCAACGCGAATATATATGATATTCTACGTGAAATAATTTCACGACCGCGTTTACTCGAAACGTAGGATTCAAACACACGTTCGAATGGGAAAGAGAAATACATTGAAAGACATATTTAAATAACAAGACACGTGTTTGAACATCTTCAAAAGCATATGTATTTGAATGGCAGAAGACAGGTTGAAACATCTTGGAAAACATATTCAAGATAATATTGTACCTACATAACGAAACACAAAATGAGTCAGAAAAATATGAGTAATTCGGTTAGGAATCTTACGAAACAGTGAACAAATTGAGACTAACCAATCAATAAGACGTTCCATCCATGACTAATGGCTACAAATCACGTTCTGCTACACTGTGAAGATTGACCAAACGATAACTTCAATAATCGCAAACTATCATTCCTTCAATCATATAACGATTGCGTTCAATCCAATGAATCAACTTCCTACGACCAACAAATGAATTATTCGACAAAATATTCCATTTGCTTATATTGTAATATAGAGTTTGTAAAAAGGAATCCGATGGTATATACGTGACCACATGTGATCCAACAAATTCTCAACTTACGAGTCGAGCGAGCGAGATCGGTGACGGTGAGTCAAGCTCGCATTCTTCCAAGTACGATCACCTCTGATTTTATTTCATTGCTCGATGCGCTCGCAGGACCTCCTTATACGTGCATACGCCTCTAAACATAAACCCAAGTCGTGTTTCTCTGTCCCACGAGAGAGAGTTCCATTCACCACTTTGTGCGCGCGCGTGACAATCGCGCTCCACCGATTTAATTTCGGTATACATCGTGTTTTTGCCTGTTTACTCGAATCTGGGGCACGTTGTTTCGACCTTTTTAAACCTCCATTGTTTGCCTCGATGGAGAGATTGTGCGTTTTTCATTTTAATTTCGCACATGTAATTTCGCGCGCGCAACTTTTACGAAGGTTGAAATTATCATAGATCTCAGATTCTAGATTTTAGATTATAGAAATTATACCAAGACGTGGGAATTGCGGTATCTCTAAAAATTCTTTGCTTCGTTCGCGTAACTTCGAGCTTTCGAAATCTCAACTCGAGGCAACCTGTTCCAAAGCCACCAATTGTACGCGATACAAAATTCGCGAGTTAATCACCACGGTGGAGATTAGGATTAACCTGCTATAATCGAGTTCTTCTTTGCTTGTAAAAAGAACTTGCCGCTCGTTCTAGTTCTGTTTTTTCTCAGAAGAGAGAAATAACGATTATCGTTTGCTATAAACGATCGTTAGTAAAACATAGATATCATTCACTTGCGCTTATTATCCGAGTACTATACGATATATCGATGTTAGTCGCTACACTTGTACTCACGCTACTCTGACACATAGGTCTTTTGTATTTCAAAATTGCGTAACAATACAACGAGTTAATTTCCTCATTTTATGCAACAATATATCTAAGCTCGTGTCAGTTTAACAAGAAACATGTCACGCTGATCCGAACGTACTAAAACGTGCATCTACGCCTCTTCCAGCCACAGAGTTAATTGCACGGGGCCAATTAACGTGGCATAGCGACATTTTGCGCAAACGACTCCGGTGACATCGGATAATAGTTTCGTCGAGGTTTTGTGAACCTGTCGCGTTGCAGGTAGGTAATTTAACGCTGCTCGATTCAGAAGCGCTTTCCGCTTGCGACATCGCGGTCGCGCTGGCGAGGCTGGAAAGTTTCCCTCTGACTAAAAACCTCGACTGCCAAGGAAACGTCCATAAGCGATGAAAGATGTCGGTGGAAGCACCGATACTTGATCTGAGTTCTAACGAGCCAAAGGCGAACGCGTGAGGAATAGGACGTTGAAAATGCAGTTTGGAAAGTAAACGCTGTACGTTAAAATCGAACTTGCTGGATTAACCCCGTAAAGAATTTTGATCCGAAAACGTAAACAAACTATTATACAGGGTGGTTGGTAACTGGTGGTACAAGCGGAAAGGGGGTGATTCTACGCGAGAAAAGAAGTTGAAAATATAGAATAAAAATTTTTCGTCTGAGGCTTTGTTTTCGAGAAAATCGACTTTGAATTTTCGCTCGGTACGCGTCCACTTTACCACGCCTCGTTATAACGAATCTCACTGTAGATCGTTGTCTCGATGGAAAGTTTCTAGGGTAACGTTAAAGAAGAAGATGAAAGTGTATTCTTGGAATATTAAATATGGTACGATGAATTATAATTACATATAATATCGAATATTGACTAGTATCGTTAAGTTATAGCGATTAGAGTGGTTTACATTAAATTTCAGTTATTATAATAACGATAATTATTTATATAAGACGTTAGTTTACGCTACTTTTCAATTAGATTTCCACAACAAATTTCCTGCACGTGAAAAAGAGAAAGTTACTTAATTTTAGAAGATTGAATTTTAATTCCTGTTCCTACCTCTTATACCATAGATATCATTTATTAACTCTTAAATGTAATCTTCAATTAACTACGGTAAAATGGAAATACGTTAATTCTGTTTCATAACTGGTTTCTTAACAAGTTTTAAATCTAAACCTATACATAAATTGTAATTATAGTGCTCAAGATAATCGAAGATTACCGAGGTAGAAATTCGAAGAAATTGTAGTATTTTATAACTTTTTTCGTCTCCAATTTATACACACGGCGCGCTTCTATATCAATTATTATAATTTTCGGTACATCGACAGAACGATAACTTAACATCGGGCTCGCACTATTACATATTAATTCACCGCTTGATCCTTGATGGGTTAATAAATATGTTGTCGAGTGACAGAGATAATGGGGTAGTTTGTAGGAAAGATGTTTATGGAAAGACTAACGGGGTGAAGGTTATGGTAGTTAAGATACAGCGTCGGTGAGTAAGTCGGAGTTGTTAGGAACTCGAAGGAGGAAACTCTAAGTATGTCGATGAATAACACTTTTGGAAAGCAGCTAGTTCGAAGAAATTCTTCTTCGACCGACGATCATTGTTCCATGCAATTAGCATTTATGATTTCTACTATCCTTGGAACGAGAACTGCTGATTAATTATACGCATGCTGTGAATGAATGCTCGTGTGCGAGTTTAACAATAGAGAAATAATTAGACCTTATATTATAAATAATACGAAGCGTAAAGAGTACTGTAATGCAAGCTATATAGGGTGGTTGGTAACTGGTGGTACAAGCGGAAAGGGGGTAATTCTGCGCGAAAAAAGAAGTCGAAAATATAGAATAAAAATTTTTTTTTTCCATCGAGACAACGATCTACAGTGAGATTCGTTGCAACGTACCGCACGCATACCGAGCGGAAATTCAAAGTCGATTTTCTCGAAAACAAAGCCTCAGACGAAACATTTTTATTCTCTATTTTCGTCTTCTTTTTTCGCCTAGAATTACCCCCTTTCCGCTTGTACCACCAGTTACCAACCACCCTATATAGCTTGCATTACAGTACTCTTTACGCTTCGTATTATTTATAATATAAGGTCTAATTATTTCTCTATTGTTAAACTCGCACACGAGCATTCATTCACAGCATGCGTATAATTAATCAGCAGTTCTCGTTCCAAGGATAGTAGAAATCATAAATGCTAATTGCATGGAACAATGATCGTCGGTCGAAGAAGAATTTCTTCGAACTAGCTGCTTTCCAAAAGTGTTATTCATCGACATACTTAGAGTTTCCTCCTTCGAGTTCCTAACAACTCCGACTTACTCACCGACGCTGTATCTTAACTACCATAACCTTCACCCCGTTAGTCTTTCCATAAACATCTTTCCTACAAACTACCCCATTATCTCTGTCACTCGACAACATATTTATTAACCCATCAAGGATCAAGCGGTGAATTAATATGTAATAGTGCGAGCCCGATGTTAAGTTATCGTTCTGTCGATGTACCGAAAATTATAATAATTGATATAGAAGCGCGCCGTGTGTATAAATTGGAGACGAAAAAAGTTATAAAATACTACAATTTCTTCGAATTTCTACCTCGGTAATCTTCGATTATCTTGAGCACTATAATTACAATTTATGTATAGGTTTAGATTTAAAACTTGTTAAGAAACCAGTTATGAAACAGAATTAACGTATTTCCATTTTACCGTAGTTAATTGAAGATTACATTTAAGAGTTAATAAATGATATCTATGGTATAAGAGGTAGGAACAGGAATTAAAATTCAATCTTCTAAAATTAAGTAACTTTCTCTTTTTCACGTGCAGGAAATTTGTTGTGGAAATCTAATTGAAAAGTAGCGTAAACTAACGTCTTATATAAATAATTATCGTTATTATAATAACTGAAATTTAATGTAAACCACTCTAATCGCTATAACTTAACGATACTAGTCAATATTCGATATTATATGTAATTATAATTCATCGTACCATATTTAATATTCCAAGAATACACTTTCATCTTCTTCTTTAACGTTACCCTAGAAACTCTCCCTTTGTAAGATTCGCCCGGTGCACAAATGTACCGGAAATCGTCAGAAACGATCTACGCGAACTTAACGAAACGACAGTGGTCCACTTTCTTGCGCAGGGCGGACAAGAAGTCGGAGACGAAGAAAATCAGAGCGCAACCCTCGATTGCGATCGATCCCGCGAATTAAAACAAGCGAGTCAATGTATCGTGAATAAGTTCGAAAGAAGCGCGATCATCTCCACGCCATTCATATTGCTTACACCGAAGAATATCTCAGATAACGTTCCTTGTTCCGTATAATTCGATTCTATTTTTAATGCTATCTTCGGTTTCCGGCCAGTCACATGCCTCGTTCCAACGATAAAGTAACTTTTGACAAAAATTAGTTACGACAAAGAAAAAATAAGAAAGGAAGAACTAATCGCATGTAGTGACTCGTGAAAGTGTTCGAACGCTTACAGAAACTTTTTACGAATATACTGTACGTGCGCGTTGCACGAAATATATCGAAATTTTATTGCTGTTACGATCAGACTATCGTCAAGCCTCTATGCAATATTCGATTGAAAACAACGCTGCATACACCGATTCTTACATTCTTATCGTTTAAATAATTTCGTAGCCGTGAAAACGTACAACGACCTGAGTTTGTTCCGAACGATGACGCGTAACTCGTTTGAAATTATTTATCTTGACACGATCAAGGACCAACGTATCAATTTTTCCATCGACCCGATATAACACGCGAGCTTACAAACGAAACACGCTATTGCCTTTTGTGGCTTTGCATCGAACGATATTATATATCGTCATACTTGTTACATACACCGATAAAACAACGTTCGATTTGTCAAAACTTATCGAAGGAAATTCGTAGAAATTCTAGAGCGATAAAAGTAGTACAAGTGAAGGCGCGATGACAGTAGCGGATGCACGGCGAAAGAATTTATCAACATTCGCCACAATAGCCTGGAGCTGCAAAAAGGGATACAGAGTTACGCAGATACGGTGATCCGAAAGTAGTCAACGAGATGCAGACACTGAAACGACTCTCTCGATGGATCTTGTTTCCTGTGGTCATCCACCGGTCTTTACACGCCACACGTAGACACACTATACGGCGTGGCCGTTACAGTTATACAGTTTCGATTGCCAACTGCGCTTTAATCCCTTTCCAAGTATAGTCGCGAGATTGTTTTGTATAAAAGCTAGAACATCGCATCTGCGCGGCTCTGTACACTGTTGACTCAGCTGACAAGGTCTCGAGCTTTCTTAATACGATGACACACGATCCGCGTTTTATCTGCATAATATGGTATAAACATAGTATTGCTATTTGCGAAAGTTAACGACAATATTGAAAATTAAAAAAGAATAACGTTATATTTATAGAGGATGACTCAGCAGGGTATAACAGCGAGTAAAGCTTTCAAAATATATTCTTCAAGCTGATTTTCATTTTGTTTCGCCTCGATCAACGAATCTAATTCCTCTCTGGTGTATCCTTCTTCTTCCCAGTCATCCACGCATAAAAGTTTCATCGTGAACTTGTAGATGATATCGAAGACCAAAGCGTTAGCCTCTTTCTATCTTGTATTTTTATTGTTAACTTTTTAGCAAAATTTTAAACGACCTATCCTTATCGCTATCGCACCTTTTGCTCCACTATGCCTATTGTATTTAGAATATCTCGAGAATGTTCGACTATTAAACCTTGAAATACACCGGATGAGAGACTGTTTGCATGGTAAATGCATGGAGAAATCGCGCGTCGATAAACCAGATAAATAAATAAAACAGCGGAGCAGCAAGGCGAATGAAAAAGACGAGGCGGTGGTGAGTGGAGGAACGAGAAGTTTCCATCGAAGGAATTCGAAATCACGCAAAAGCCATATTTCCTCTTTCGACATTGCCAACATCGATAATTATCACGAGGAAATGGTAAAACCACCGGATGACGAGCGGTCCGCGCAACACCGAGGAAGTTCCCAGGATATAGACCGTCTCGGTTATCTATCCATTCGCCGGTTTCTTCTGAACGCGACCCGCCAAGGGAATGCAGAAAGTCTGATCTTCTTGCCCCATTGTTCGACGAGTCTCGTATTAATTAGAGGCAAATGCTCCGACACTCGGTGGAATTTACATTGAGAACCGTACGAGACCAGTGTGAGAGGATTAACGGTTTTACGGGCATTCCGGATATTTTCAACGAAGGATATTTTCGTCCCACGAGAACGCGAGAACCTGACTGTTTCGAGAATACACGCGGCCTCCTTCGCTTTGGAATTCGAAAAAGTCTGGCTAGCTAAGGACAAACTCGAACGACTGGCGTCTCGAGTGCCGTGAGATCGATGATAGTTACGAAAGCGTGTGTGTGTGCGTCTTTTATTCTTACGCAAACCTTGAAAATATTCTCGACGTAAAAGAATATAATTGATAAATATCATTCTTAAAACGGAATATGTAATTCCACTTGCAGAATGGGTCGTGACGAGAAAATGATAAGTATCTTCGAACGTAATCGCACGATCTTATTAATCTCGTCGTCTCTGATATTCAATTAGCCATCGTCGTTTCGCCTTCTGCATCTTTAACGTCCAATTAACCATCGTCATTCGCTTTACATCGAATATATCGAGGCTAAAGTATCCGGATAACGAACTCGAAACGTAAAAATCATATGATACTTTATTGACGAAAATTATGCAAAAAAGAGAACTAACCAGACATTTACCTCGACACTAAGAATCGTTATAGACGCAAACGCAAACGTCTTTAGCGAGCAATTAAGAGGCTAGAGGTGGGCATGACTTCGTTTTACGCGGACTCATTAGCACGGCTTAATCACGACGAGTCCGGTTACCGATCGTCCTCGCCGATCGTCGTGCTAACGTTTCTATTACGATCGACCTTCGGGAGTCGTGTTTCGATTAGCAAAGCTACGGGGCGAAACGCAAAACCACCGCACCGGTTGACAGATTGAAACGTATGCACCGGTACGGTAGTCTCTCTCTCTCTCTCTCTCTCTCTCTTTCTCGCTCGCTCTCTCTCTCATACACACCCACGCACACGATACTGTCATTCTCACGGATCGGTAACTCGACCAAACTTATTAATCCAAGGGACCAACAGCTACCCTGTAAGAAGATACATCCGCCCCGTGACTCATCAATTTCGAGATACCTTATTTATCCATAAGACGCATTAAGGGCGAGTACTCGGAAGCTTATCGAGCCGAACGACTCTTTTTCTCTTGCGAATGGTTGGTTTAATGGTTGGGTTATCGCTCGGCAGAAGAGGATTCGAAATGCCGAAGAATTCTGGATAAGTTTCGGACACGTCGAGAAGTTGGAAAAAGTTTCACCGAAAATAAGATCATTACGAATTTAACCCTTCATCCGTATACGACGTCGTTTTTGATCGGTAATTTCAAGTAATTTTCCATTTCTTTTCTATTCTTTCATATTTTTGGTGAAATTTTACTTTGCTTAAAAAGTTAGTAGTAAACGAAGTAAGATATAGCGGTAAAAGTTATTGGATGGGATTCTAGTAACTTGGAAGAGTGTTCCGGAGATTTTGAGAATATTTTAAGACGCAAAAAATTACTTGCTATCAAAATACAGCTACCCGAGAGTTAAGACATTCATCGCTATCGAGATACGGCGTATTTTTCCTTCCTCGGAAGTTGCATATTTTTTTCATCAGAGACGTATCGAAGAATTAATATTCAAAGTAGATACAGAAAATATAGATAGGTTTAATTTTTGTATGTTTCGTCTGTGCTGACTGAGAAGAAACATTTTAATACGAAATATTCGAAGAAGGGAATTAGTATAAATAAGTAATAAATAGGTAATAAGTAGATAGTAAATCCAGAATTTTCTGTCGATGAATAATTCACACGAATAACGTTAGTCTAGTACTTTTGTTAATTTAACGTAAATAATATTATTCCCTATAACTAACGCTATTAATATTTCTAGGTATTCAAAGGGATGACGAAAACGTATATTTAATTTAAAAATAAAAAAAAAGAAAATTAAAATTGTCCACCTATAAAAGATAGAAAATGTGATTTATGTTTTTCATTGGTACATTGTTTCTCAACATATTCAACGGTAGAAACGAATGTGTTAAAAATTCTGTTTTTAGAGGTTTAAAGAATTTTGTTATTGCGTATGGTGAAGTATGTTGTTATTGAGAAAGTGTATGGTTCGTCGATGATTCAGTTCATATTTTCCAGAAGATTGTTTGAAACGTGGATTGTTTAGGAAGCTTGAACAAGCGAAGCGATGAAATTGTGTTCCAAAAATGTCGACGAACTCTGTTTCTCTTTACCGTAACTTCGTTTACGTATACGGGAAAGTCTGCGAAAACTCGAAGCTAGTGTGGCAGGAAATCTTTGTTGATCTTGAAGGTCCTTGTAAACGCTGCAGGATGGGAATATCCGCTCACCCGATCGAACGTGTACAAGGTGCACTTTCGTGCTAGAGAAATGGCGTACGTAAAGAATATTCGCGCCGACAGTTTTGCATTTTATAGAGAAAATGAATTGCGTATCGTCGTGCGAAAAGAGGGCGAATTTTCGAATTCGTTTGATCGACGGATTTTCAAATATTTCGAAAATTAAATTTTTGAATCGTCAAATATTCCAATGGCCAGAATTCGAAATTCTTAAATATTCTCCAATAGTCCAAACTCCAATAGTTCCAAATCCTTAAATATTCTAACAGCCATATTTCCAAATTGTCTCGATGTTCCAATCTCCGATTTTCAAACATTCCAATTGCTAATTTTTTTAGCGTGAAAACATAAGAAAGAAATGGAAAATTACTTGAAATTACTGATCAAAAACGACGTCGTATGCAGACGAAGGGTTAAATTCGTAATGATATTATTTTCGGTGAAACTTTTCAACATTCCAATGGTCAAAATCTGAAATTTTTAAATATTCCAGCAATCATCAAATTTCCGAACGTTCCTATCGTCGACATTCGAATTTTCAAGTATACTCCCGACCGTAAAAATTGTCAAATCTCTAATCACCGAACTGTCAAATTTTCTCCACCGTAAATACACCGCCAAATGTTCCTCGTGTACACCTATGACTTCTTCCTCTCGTTCCCAAACGCCAAAAACGCTTTCATCGACCGCTTCACATGAATCACCCGTCGCTCATTTCCTGTGAATAGTAGCATTTGGTATTCTCCTAAGCCATCGTGCAAAACTACGTGTATTCCCAGTATTCAAACGCTACATGCGTACAATATATGCAGGGTGGTTGGTAACTGGTGGTACAAGCGGAAAGGGGGTGACTCTATGCGAAAAAAGAGGTGGAAAATATAGAATAAAAATTTTTTTATTTTTTTTTTAATTTTTCCATCGAGACAACGATCTACAGTGAGATACCGAGCGAAAATTCAAAGTCGATTTTCTCGAAAACAAAGCCTCAAAGGAAAGATTTTTATTCTATATTTTCGACTTCTTTTTTCGCCTAGAATCACCCCCTTTCCGCTTGTATCACCAGTTACCAATCACCCTGTATATTTAAGTCGATCTTTTCCTTCTTCCTATCTATCTTCTTATCTATCTTCTTATAAGATTGGACATACTTCATCGAACTGACCAGATATTTCTATCTACGACGATTTACATACTTTTCTAAGCAGTCGTTAATCTTCATTGCAACGTTAATTCGATTGATTTTCATGCTATCTTTATAATTGAGATGCAATTTATTTATAAAAATCGAGTAAATATAAAGTATCGATTCGTTGAAGGAAGTTCGTTTCATCGACGCTTTATCGCAGCACTTGCAAGTCTGGAATCTCGTTAGAAAAGGAATTAATTAGAAATACAGGCGTAATAAGGAGCTAAGCGTGGGAACCGAACTGGCACAGGACGCGTGTACATGCACACGACACCCTACAAACGTACGCCTGTGTATTTATGTGAGAAAAAAGAACCAGGAAACAGCACTTTGATACTCTCTACTATGAGTGGAATTAACAACACTCGACCATGTTTTCATATACCAGCTGTAAAACCTATACAGTCGGTGGACCAAAATATTCGAACAAGTATATCGAACGAGATCTACCGAATATCTTAATTGTACCAGTTGTTCTTAAATTTCTAGTATAATAAATTAAAAATAAATTTCAAAAAATGATTTTACACTCGATATGTTCTATCTGAACTAAAACGCTTCGAAAATTTTAATAGAGCAAATTCGCAGAATTTTATCCTACAAATTTTGCGTTAAATAAAATGATTAAAGTTTAAGTTTGTTACTTAGTTTTCGTTTAATATAAAATTCGTAGGATAGAGTCTTTCAGATTGAAACTACCAGAGGAATTTCGCAGCGCTCGATTCAATTAAAATCATCAATGATCGACTAGGATAGCAGATGGTTAAGGAACGAGAAAATAAACGAAGAGGAATCGTTAATTACTTTAACTCTCAAATAATCTGACAGTGTTTCGAGGAAATGAGCTGTTCTTCGTACGATTATCTCCGCTGCTTATTATTCATCTTTGCTTATTATTCGTAGACGCGTCATTGTTGTCCTACCACGACTCATCGTCAGCCAGCTAAACGATATCTCGAATAACCTAAAAACCAACAGCTAATATCGACAGCATGCGCTTTTTATTATCCTCCATCCCCGATATCTATCGCCAATGGATACCATCGAATATTCGCAATCGTTTTAGCTTATCTATAGAACTGCAGCGACGACCATCCAACTTCAAACCTCCAATTTTCATCGATCGCGTCCCAACAATGGAAACGATATTCAGACGATTCTACGTATAAATAAAATTCTGTGGCAAAAAAATATGACCAACTGACTTATTCAACGAAAAAGGGCAAATCGATACGAAACATTTCCTTATACAAACAGAAGCTTACTCTATAAAAATACGATCACCCGAGTTGTTCAAGGAAAAAGACGAATCGATCAAATTCAAACGTTCGAGGGGAATACGACTCACATGGAAAATCAGCAGGCCGATTCACCTCTGCTGAAGCTTCGTAAACCACCATATTTTATCTTTATAAAGAGCACATTCATAGACGAGAAATTCCTGATGCAAGTTATGACCGTATTTTTCCAACGCTGCACGCAGAAACAGCAGAAACATTGTGCACCACGAAATTACGCTGGATGCAAAACGAGAGAAATCTCTCGTCTTTTCTTTCCTCCGACGGGACGAGCACAAATAGCAGGGCATTAAGTTTTACAAGGTACAACGTGCATTAAGCAAGAAACAAGCTCGAACAAACGAGCTTTACATGTTGCTAAATGATCAAAGTACGAACGAATAAAGTGGAAATCTCGCTGGACCTTAAGGTACGTGTTATTCGATGGTTAAAGCACAGAGAGAACGATAGATAGGCTTCGAAAAGCGGTTGTTATTATTAACGCTAGAACTACCGGTTACTGAAATACAAGACACGCGTCGAGGAAACAAAAATGGAACATTTGCTCAGAAATATATAACGTGATGTACTTTAGTGCTTCGAATTTATACGGTTTGTATGGAAAATTACGAATTAATGGTTTTCGCTTCTCTCGTAGTTCTATCGTTCATCCAAGAACAACGATTTAAGTCTTCAAAGACGATTATGCAACGAGTAGAATAAGAGAAATAATAGAATAATTTGGAAAAAATATGAACTTTACAACAGATATGGAGAAGATTTTCTATTAAAACTGTCTACTAACAACGAATACATATTCGAGAATCATCAAAGTGTTCCCCGAAACTCGTATCCACGCGACATGCGTTCACTCGATAGATTACGACGATTAAATCGTGTCGTTGCTGATCGCGCGATGAATATTCGACGAATACCAATATTCTGTGCATAAAATTAGCTTTATTTCACTTTTGCCTCTATGCATATGAAGACATTACCGTTTTTCAATATATCCTCGTTATCTTCTGCTTCTGATTAGATACTTGCAGGAGCATTTATTACTCATTTCGATAATAAACCGTGAAACGATATTCATAGGAATTGGTAATTAGAAAAACGGAAGTCGCTTCTGATTAAAAAGTTGCAGATGGTCATCGGACGCTTAACGGTCTTTTGGCACGAAACACGATAAATTAACTATGTGTACATCGTGATGTTGATTATCGACCGAATGGTTCAGCGTATTCTTTCACATGCTCCATTTATATGGAGATTTCAAGGCTGGCAATTATCATGCCATTTAGCATCCATTACGAACGCTATGAGTGATTCACTGTCGAACTTTTCACCCGAGGTTCAACACTCGTTCGACTTCCGGTTCTCCTCTTGTGCGCAAGAAAGTAAAAATACGCTGGTTCTCAACTCGCAGAGCGTTGAAAAACATGACGAAAGTAGGATGAAAATCGCGTCGAAACAAAGAAGAGAATATCATTCGATAAAAGCAAATAGAAAGAAAATAAAAATAAAGGCAAATTACACGGGAATGGGAAAGTAAGCAAAGTTTATAAATTACGAGAATTTTTAATCCTAACAGGTCCATAGGACGTTGATGAATTTGACCACTACAAAATTATCGTGAGAGGAGATAACATTAATGTCATCGTAGGATGAAATTTCATCTCGTTTAGAATTTGGAAAATTTTATTTTAAAAAATCGATAAACTCAAACGAAAATGGAATTAGATGTTTCGTTATTACTCGATATCGGATTAAGAATGAAATGATAATTTCTCGTACAAATAACATTGCAATTATTACCGAATGTTAATATTGAAACTACATATATTGACATAGGGTAGAATTTCAATCGTGACGCAATTTCTACCGCAAATAATAATACAAAATCGCAGTAACAGAACGTACGTTATATATTACGTTTCAATATTACAATTTACAATCAGTGGAAAATAAATGAAACACAAATTAAATAGTGAGGCAACATTTGAACACGTTATTGCATAACACTATACATTTTAATGCAGAGACTAATTAGCGTGGATCGAAATACGACAGACGGTAAATATAACAAACGACAGATGATCAATCAAACTCGTCGCAGCTGCTATCAAATTGAAAGTGTTCTAAAATTCTGCGTGATCGCGTTACCTTCGAAAGTACATTCGTTTTATGATGCAACGACCGAGAACGCGATATTCCGGAAGAGTTTCATCCAAAATGCATGTTTTCGTTCTGATAATGTATCATCGAGGAAGTGCGATTGTCAGACGAAATTTCGAACATACGAGCAACCGGTGACTCATACGAATGATAAGAATCTTTTGTTTAATTCATCGTTGTTCCTCGATTGATTTTTCCATTCGATTTGTTTTTCGTATAAGGAAGACCCATAGATGAAGAATTTTCGAATTCAATATCGTCATGCTTTCTTTCGCGTTTATACGAGGAAGGATCATGGACGAAGAATTTTCCGTTCCGATGCTATTGTTTCGTTCGTCTTACTTTTATACTTTTACTTTTAAGAGAGATTTTGGCTTTTCCATCCTTTTGCAAATATATTTTGCAGGCCGAGGATTCGAACTCGCGACGCGTCGTCTTCGGTTGTGGGCCTTAACGAGCGTAGCTGGCTGCCTCGCCGTTTCGTTCGTCTTTTCACATAGGAAAAATCAATGAATCGAGAATAACGTCTGGGGAATAGCATAAAACACAGCGCTCCACCTAGGAACACGACGTTCCATAGCGACTTTATATTTTAAGCGACCGATCGTAGTCCATTTACTATTCCAGCGACGAGTAGTTGCATAATAATCACGGCACGACATTACGACAGAGACTCGTTGAGCAACAATTCGAACAGAACGCATTGTTGGCCTACGAACGAGCTTTTACTCGAACCGCGTCCCATACGGTTACACCACGCCGCACCACAGAGAAAACGAGAGAAAAGAGGAAGAAATTCGGCGTACAACGAACTGACAATGAATTGTTCGCCGCGATATTACGACATCGTCGAGGCTCGACGAACGTTCTATCTTGAGCAATATTCGCCAGACACATTTTAAACAAACTTCTAATCTCCGTGACATTCGAACGATATCCTTGACTCGGAACCAATGTAATTGTCACATCTCGCGCTAAGATAAATTACATATCGAACTGAATGAGAAAAAAGATCATTCGATTTACTTAACTTTGTCGAAGGGAAAATGAGATCAAGCATCGTTGAAGCTTAAAACCAATAAATAACATCTCGTACGACGATAAGTGAGATACCAAATTCAATGAATAAGATACAAAGTTATTCGATTTAATTAAACGAATAAGATACAAAATTATTCGATTGAATTAAAAATTTTCGAAGAAGAAGAGACCGAGGATCGTCGGGAATGTAACTGTAGCATGTGGTACGGCGATAAGTGAAATATTTAAATTGAACGAGCAAGATACAACGTTAGCTTAGTTTGATTAATATTTTTGGAAGACAACGAGAAAGAGAGAAGCAAGCATCGTTGAAATGCGTAAATAGCAAACAGATAATGTAAGTTATTTATGGGTTACTTTAACTCGAAAAACGAATGGTTTCGGTCGATCCACAGGCACAAGCTTGATAACGTATACCTGATACAACCTGCAACACCTCCTTCGTGAACATTATAACGCATTGCTGCATTAATTTCATGCTCGCACAGGTGTGAAATAGTTTTGGTCCGAAGCCGCGATCTCACGGTTACCTGAGAAACACCCGATGCATGAAATATAATAACAAATCCCGAGCACCTTCTGTGAAATTGCTCTGAACGAGTTCAGTTTTATCTGAACGCGTTCGGTTTTATTTAAACGAGCCTATTACAAACATCGATGAACTCAACTAATTTTCACTGTTGTTTGCTATCACCCATTTAAATGGTATTCAATTACTTGAAGCGTTCATTGAGCATCTTTGAAATTCAAGGCACATGCTTCTACCATAAATTATACTTCAAATAACTTACTATAAATACAAATTATAAATTATACACGGACGTGCGTACTCTTGAATACGATATCACTGAAATCTTCTAAAATACTCGATAAGTACGATAAATAGTACGATAGATATTCTTCAAAATACTCACATAATAATTTCTGTACAGCTTTTGCGATACAGAAATTTTATTTTATTATCATATATCGTATGTTTGTATTATATCAACGTAAAAGCGTAACGTAGATTAAAATTAATCGGATGAATAAATAAAAGAATACAATGAGAGAACATTTAAATAAAAATGGAAAAGCCACGAAATTTTTGAAAAAGCTTGAATAATAATTCGCGCAAAGCACTCGTGCAAAATTTCATAACATAAAATTAATTTCTGTACGAAAATCATTTATTTATTAACACACGGCACAGGTAAACGTACAACGAATATTTTATCAACGATAAACGCATTGTTAAGAATTACTTTATAAAGGCTTTTAAAATATTCAAGCTAAATATATATAACGTTCCTTTACTTCCATGAAATTTAAGTTACGCCCTAACCCAGCCGTAAATGCATTCTCCGATCGTTTCGGGGAGGCGTGTTTTCATTCCCTGCTGCGAACTGAGAATGGTAAACTGGGTCCGCGTAAACGTAGGCATTTAATTCTCAGGAGTGCAACGTCGATAGTCTATTTTCGCTTTGCTGGAAAGGACCAACAGCACGATGGTCTGGATAAGAAAAGAACGACACGTGCCTACGCGCTGTAAGGACGCTTCAGGGGGTTGCGAGCACGTGCTCCTTTATTTACAGCGAGCCATTTTACCAACGCAACCGGAAGAATTAGTTCGACCGTACCGTGATCGTGTTTCTAGTACTCTCTATTTTACCATATGACTTTAATTGTTTTAAGCTTTGATTCTTTTCTCCGGGCGTTTTCTTTTCTAAAGAATACACGCTGGAGATACGAATAATATTCGATGGTTAATTCGAGGGTTTTTGGAAGATACGTTAATTAAAAGATCATTGAAAAGTATATTATATATTGTAGTATATTTAGTACTTCCCAAGATTAAACTATCGAGTTCTTAAAATTTGTATATTACTATAAACTAGTTAGAGTTACTTTTTAAATTGTAATCTAGCTTCGATTTGCTGATATCCGAAGGTATGTATGCCTTAAAAACATAAAAAAAAAGAAACTCGCAGGAAGAAAAAAAGCGAAAAATATATGTTTTTAAATATATAACGATCGCTTATTTCTATTCTATTGAACTCGAGAATAATCAAACATATGAATTTTGACGTATCAAGCTGACTCAAACTTTCATTCAATAGTATGAAATAGCGCAGCGATGAATGAAAATCTATTGCTGTTCTCTCAGTAAGTAAAACCTATGCAGCAGATTCTTCCATAAAGATAATCTTTAAAAAAACGGTACAAAGCCCAGCAACCTATCTTGCAAAAATACCATGCAACCAACTTCTGGTTCTATTAGTCGAAAGACAAGATTCTTAATACGACCGGAAGATTTCCGGGATATTTTAATTGGAAACTCGCCAGAGGCGAGAAGAAAAAGCGGAAAAAGATATATCCGGGTCTAGCTACATCGCCACCCTTTTCACAGGAACACTCTTCACGACATTGTTTCTGACGGGGTGACTCTCAACCCCTTGTGCAACGAAGCGACCGTAATCCACACCGACACACGGCCACCATCACCTACTGCATATTTACATACTCGAGGGGTGATTTAGATGCGCTAAAAAAGCCTGCTATGCCAGGCATTAAAGCCGATGCAGCATGAACCAGAGTAACCAGAGTAACCAGAGTTTTCGAAGCGGACTCGGCACGGTCGAATCGACGCTTTCGAGAATTCGAAATCGTCCCTCCGGATGTCGTTATCTGATCTGTGTCTGGAATTCCGCCTATTACGCACCGACCAATGCGAATTTTTTCCTTGCCACGACAAATTTTCTTTCGTTATAGTGCCCCTTTTGTATCTCTGAATATCCATTATTTTTTCAGTCGATAAAGACTTTGGGCTTTCCTATGTCGTCAAATCGTAAATGCGCAAATTTTCTCTTCCCTTTTAGCGACGAGGAAAACCGAACGTTTATTTCTTCGTTTTCACTAACGTAGATTAAAAGGACGAAGTTACGTAACATCTGCAGAATTATTGATTGTATATATCCGTAACTAGACTGTGGATGATTGTGCGAATTCACACTTTTATGAATACAAATAAAGAAATAGAATTTAAACGGAGATTCGTTTCATCCCTCAAATGTGTTGTACGCGCTCTACTTTACTCTTACGCATTCTATTGTACGAATACTCTACTTTGGATAATTCGTATATTTTTGCGCGTTCTATAAACATCGGCAGTCTGTAACCTATTGAATCGTGGGTTCGTAATAATAATCAAATAAAATCCTCCTCTCAGAAGCAAGAGGTCTAGAATAAAAAATTAATGAAGTGATTACGTGTCTACATATATAGGCGATAAATAATTAACATACGCTTTATTCGATTTGTCATCCACTACCAACGAAACGCACTAAGACACGACCTATTTCCATTAATATTCCAAATTATTCCACGTATTCTACGTAATTCTTCCACAAGATATTCAATTACAAGGAAAAAAAGGAGGAAAAAGGCGAGAAGTACGAGGAGATGTTTCACCGTGCTCTATAATCGCTTTAGGACTCTCTAGAGTCTAAAGTGACGAGGACTGCTACGACTCCCTTTCGAGCACTCTCGGCCAAGTGCAAATACGAATCCCACCTCGATTACTTCCACTAACGACTTTCGCTACCGGAACGTAAATCCGAGACAGCGCAGGAAGCGGAGGGAAGGTCTATTAGATCTGTCCCGCGTCCTCCAACCAGACGAACCGAGTTAAACCCCAGCTGAAACTGAGTTAAGCACTGCGATACTTGGAGCACCTTGACCGTCGGAAATTGCCGTCCAAGAATTCGATCTGTTTGAATAACTCAAACAACCCTATTACCCCGGCGAATATCAAATTGCCTCGGGTCAATCTGATTGATAAGACGAAACTTCTTTTTTAGTTCGAGTACCTCGATCGTGAAAAGTCTGTTTTATGAGTTCAAAGAACTCTAAGAGGTCGAATGATCGTAACCCATAAACGATATCGTTTGAGTCGTAAATGATTAGAGTAGTCGGAGGTAAATATAAGTTACGATACTTTATCTTGAGATATATACATGTATAATCTTAATTAATGTGATTGGAATCGATATATAATTAATATCAACGATATCAACAGAAGGATAACGCTTAACGATCGGCTGTACTTTCTTTTCAGAACGTACTCTCTATAATTTAAACGAGTCCCAACTATATTCAAATTCCACGATCATTGCAATATTTCGATTATTCTATTTCTAAACGTCGTTCGATATTACTTCGACACACGCGTTCGTCAAATTTTCCACTTCCTACAAACTTTTATTCCTATCTATTATAATATTATTTTCTACATATAATTAACTTAACGAATAATTTCATCAAGAAGTATCTCGATTATCGTTTCAACCGTTTATCTTGTGATTCCCATGTATCCATATTACTCCGATATTTCAAATTTTCCTCTTTTATCACTTTACGACTTTAAAATCTATCCAGCTGTATAAAATCGCGAGACATGGCGATTGAAAATTTAAACGTGGCGCGGTTAGGCCCACGCTGAGCGTGACGTCAAGGGTGGTCCCCTCGGTGCTCTTCCACGCATACATACACATTCGTACGTGCGTTTTCGCAACGTTGCAACGGGCAGGATGTCGCGGAAGGGGTTGTGTTCTCGCACCGGTAACGCGATCAATAAGATAATTGAAGACTTTCTCGACAATGCCGGCGGAAGGGAGCAATTTCGCCATCTCCCTTGTACTTGAGCAAGGTCATTGTTTCCGAGGGGATTCTCATCTCGTTTCTAAGCACCATCCGCATCAACGGTTATAATTGTATCCTGCTGGTTTAAACGCCACACTAGCTGCCTACCTCCCATACTCAGAAACGAATAAATGCAGGAGAAATCCGACCCAAACGGTGGCCAGAACCGTGACTCATGAATTGCAGATTCGATCGATAAAACGGTGACGATAGGTTACGCGTGAAATAAAAAACACGACGAGTACGTATATTCGGATTAGTGATAGATAGAAACAAATATGGGAAGCTCGTCTTTTGTTTCTCTGTTCTCTTTTACTCGTAACTCGTTTAACCACGATAGAGAAAGAAGTAGAGTACAACGAATCCTCTATTATACGTAGATGAAAATTAACCGATAATAGTTTAATAACAACTCGCGTATTAGCGACTATATATTTCGATAATATGCAATAGATGCATGTTTTTAAGTTTTAATTTGTATACTAGCTAACAAATATTGGAAAATTTCATAATTAAAATAATAATTTGTATAACATTATATTATTGTATTTCACTGTTATATTCATTACAAGATAACATTGTATTCGTTCATTCTCAATTTCCAACTCAAAATTAGAATTACTATTCCTGTAAGCAAAATTCCAGTTCTAAAGGGTTAAAGAGCTCTATATTAAAAGACTGTAAACTCGTATAGAAGAGCAAATTCAATTAATCCTCAGCCACAGACACGCGAGCAAGAGTAAAGGGTTTCACGAAACGAGACATACGTGCTCGGTTAAAATCAACCGTGAAAAGAACAAGGAATAACGACTTGGTTACGAGATGCTGTAGCCCATCGAAACCGATCGAAAAACTGTGAAATGGTGTGCATACATCTTGATGCACCATGTATATCCGCGAAGAAACGATCCCAACGGTAATAGCGATATATAATTGGAACAAGCGTAGGTATTTGAAGGACGAGCACGTGCGATCACGGTCACGTGTCTTCCTTTTGTACATTAGAGTGCAGCGACACGAGTGTTCAAGAGCTGAAACTCTTCTCCGAGTATGGGCATAACGGTATCGAGGAATTTTAGAGACATTTATCAGGGGAAATTAAAGATCGAACGATCGGTTCCGTTAGGAAAGTTACATCGAAAGCAAATCCTCTTAAAACGACGAAGCAACTGTAAGGTTTACATACAATGCGACTTTTGTCACATTCTTTGGTGCTTCAGCTTTCTGGTATTCTTCGTATCAAGCTGTATTGTACTCGATATAATCATTTGTTTTTCTATTGGTAAATCAACAAGATTCAATAATCAAATTATTATTGTTACTAAATTCAGATATATACTAATTATTAAGTTTTAAATTTATCAGGTAAATACCATATCGATAAATACGATATCTTCATGGTACATGTATGAAATAACCAGAATAGGATGCGACAACTTTCTAATGGTTGTTACGAGCGAGATTTGCGACATGGCGGAATCGATATTAAAATCGATCTATATCCTGACTTATTGTTTGATAAAAATAACCTCCTATTAAAACTGATTTTTACCAAAATAGTTCTTATTAAATAAATACAACCATTTTTATATTCCTATTAGAATAATTGTTAGTTTTACAAGATATCAAACTCATTACTTTCTTACATGACAACATAACCTTAGTTAAGAAAAAGGGTAATTGATACTATTCAATATCCTTTTCAATATGTTCGTTTTTGCTATACTATGAAGAATCATTAATCCACGTAAAGATAAACTGGTCCCTATGTTAATTTAATTTATTTCTTAATTTTTTGCTCCAAAAACACCTTAATCCAAAAGATTACAATTTCACGATCTACTTATGATGTTATATAATACACTGAATATTTTGTTTAAAAACATTAAGAACTGTTCGATAAATATTAAAAATGCTTAAATTACTTGAACATTTTTCCCCCTGAAAAAGTATAAAAATATATGCAAGGGTCGATTTTGCGTGAACCCTCCATTTATATAGCATGTAAATAACACGGGAAGATAATAAATTTCGTACAGTTAATATACGGTGCTTGTCGTATCGGCATAAGACAGAATGTAAATAAAGCAAATGTCGGTAAGGCGAACCGCGAAAACAATAGATAATGCGTGACTTATAACGAATGTTACAGTTAATGGACTCTTCATCCGGACTATTTAACAAGCATGACAGCACGCAGCGCAAAATACGTTACGTATACGTATAGTAATAAGCGGAGAGAGTGGTTACATGTTACACGTGCGTGGACTTGTGTACGGAAGAGTATAAGTGAAAAGTGACCGGGTTACGATACTCGATATCGAACGTAATTACGCGCTCGATCGATTTGAAAAATTATTGACGTTCGATGCAGCTCAGACCGACACAATGTGCCCGCAGAACGTACATGCGTCATTTTTCTAAACGAATTACACATGATTCATATCCTCGTTACAATACAACCGCATAATGTTGCACTGATTCATAGATGCTTGTATGGCTTACTAGAAAAACAGTTGGTAAGATGCTACAGTACATTGATTGCCTGATGGATTATCATTATTGTATATAACATATTGTAATATAGCATTTATGGCAATTATAATACGTACTATACATTCATAAAGTTTTTAATACTCTAATGTAAAATATTAAATTCTTTCATAAAGTGCTGAATGCTTTTATGGACGGTGGGAATTGTTTTTCTCGCCAATTAGTCACGCGTATGTACAATGTGAAAATATACTTTCATTTTTGCAGCTACCGTACATAAACAATGGTAAGAAGGAAAAGATTGAATATTATGAAATATTAACTTAAAATGACATATTTGATATAGGAATGAGAATCATGGTACTCACAACCCTATTTCTAAGAAATAATGCACAAAAAAAAAAATATATCGATTTCACTAAAATAAATATAATATATTCTACTTCTATATTATATGTCTTGTAGTGAAAGTTTTGCTATTTACAAAAGTTTGAATTGTACCTACGGAAAGATTAAACAATTTCTAATTTCTTTACAAAGAGATGCTATTTACATAATAGAAACAAGCGACACCACACCGGCGCTGTGTGCAAGAAATACAAAATTTGCCCGGCAGTAGACGTATTACGAAATTTCGACCAAACTAATCATTCTCTGTTACCACACATGTATTTGTAAATAGAGACGATTGTCAACGCGATATGTACGTTTGAAATTTCGCGTAGGCTTAGCGTAAAAAACGGATAAACCGAGTACAGGGCGGCGACACCCGGCGTAGTCCCTACGAGGGTGGGTTTCCACGAAAGCATGCTGATAAAACCGGCGATCGATAAGGAGCCAGGGTATACGTTGTAATACGTGCAACATCAACGCGAAAACCATAGTAACGGATGCCTTACGAGTCGACTGTTCGAAATTCGATGATCAGTAAAAAGGACAAAGGCAAAAGGACTCACCGCTTGAAATTGCTCCAGCAACTCCTGCCGGTCGTCGATCGCAGTGGCCATGTTGTTCGAATATATAATCCTTCCGTCTTTCCTTTCTCTGCAGTCCCTGCGTGTAGCCCTTTTCACTCCCTCTTTCTCCTCTCTCTTAATTGATGTCCAGTGTACGGCAGTACACACCGATCAGACAGAGGAAATGTGTAACACGAGTCGGTAATTTTCACCCGGGGTACACGCGGGTAGTTACAAAAACGGTTACCTGGGGCGTTCTCGCACCTCGCGTACGCGTTTTTGGTTACGACGCGGTTACCAGCCAAACACCGCGAGGACGCGTCCTACTATTACGGAGTCGCAGCAAATACTGAGGCTCCGTACACCGTACACCAAACGAAGCGCGCGCCAGCCAGCCGAGCACACCCGAAAACGACCGAACCAGAAAGAAGGGACATTGCTGTCTTGACACCATAGGACAGGTCCGTGCCAGGTTCATCGAAAAACTTCAAATGTTATAAGTTGTAAACATTATCGTGCTTAGTTTATCTGCTTAACACACAAACAATCCTTTATTGACTCTTTTCTTTGTTTTCAGTCGTTATATTTTTTGACGGAACAAATTTTTGACGATTTCAAACCAGAAATATCGAATCGTCATTATCAGACTGTGGATTTTTATGCATTTATGAAAAATTTAAAGGTGCAAAAGTGCATAGAATGCATGTGATATGCGATATTGATATAAAATACCCAAAGTACAATACTCTCTATAATATTTAACAGGTAAAACAATTTTTTACCCAGATTTCATGTTCTTAATTATATTTATGAAAACATGAACTTATTAAATATACGCAGTCTACTTATTATATGTATATATAGATATATTCGTTGACTCCTTGCCTTATCATTTCTTTGGGAGCTATTTGAATAAGCGTTTAATTGTTCACCGTTATAGCAATATAGACCATATAAATTACTTTTGTAATATTATGTGTAATTTGTATTTAATAATTCGCAGTCTGAGGTATCGGAAGTGGATTTTGATTTAAACTTTCTTATAAATCTAAACTGCCTCTGTTCGAGTCGGATAGAACTATAACATATAAATTGTTCCGAGGCAGCATCTATCGATTACATATATTGAAAAGTACGGGAAAGTGATAACGTAGTATTGGATTGGAAACTAAGTAATGCCATATAATGACAAGATCCGCAATCACTTAGTCGCCAACCCAATAGAAGCTGTTTCTTAAATTTATCTTAAAATTTATTATTATTTACGTTATTTTCTTGCGATAAATTTAAACTAATGGAAGTGCGTGAGTCATTTGTTTTTTTTTAACTGAACATTAACCGTTTACTTACGTAATGAAATTAAAATATGAACAAAGGATCAGTTTGGAAACTGACTTGCAGATATAAGGCAAGTAGTTAACTACGTTTCTGTTATATTTCTACGATATATTCTACTCGATAGTGGTCGATAAACATATTTTTATAAATATCCTGTAACGTAAAAAATATTCAATTCTGACATTTTACGCTTCAACTTATGTTTTATGGATGAAATGTGGAATATTCTAGAGAACAAAAGCATCTCTTATTTGGATCGACTCCCTTCCACCATCAAAGCGCTTTACTTTTAAAAACCTGAGGGCGGAAGTTGTCCAAAGAGCGTCTCTTCAATCTGACAGAAGACATTCTCTCTATGAATCACTTCGTTCGTCATAGTTTCCTTCTTTCTCCAAATAAGAACCATAAAATACTTTTCGATTCGTCACCATATATTCGCCAAATTATATTGGATCAAAATTCTTATTAAACGAAATAATGCTCGTTCTGCGAAGGATTAAGTTCTTTTCTTTTACCTTGAATTGCCTTTATGATAAAATTGCTTAACATGTCACGGAATTGCTAGTATCTCATACCATAAAGGTAATGAAATGTTACTTTCATACACAGGAAATTGCACATATGTAAAATCGTCTGTAGAATAAAAGTAAATATCTTAAGCGGAAACTCAGTGACACAAGAATGTATCTGAATGTAATTCGCGTTATATAAAATAATTTGAAATTTCATTAATACCGTAGTGACTACGTCACGGACATTTAGGCAGATTCATATTTTTAATTAAAGAAGTGGAACATAAGCAAAGTTTTGTTTCTTCTACTAAATGTTATAATAAGTGATCTACTTTGAATATATCGTACATCTCCAAATTTTCTATAAATGTATACTAACGAGACACAACTATCACGAATATCAAAATTTAGAATCCGAAGTTACAAAATCTTTGTTGCAAACATACACATTGCAAAGATATCCGAGCAATCAATTATTAATTAGGTTAATAAACTTTTAATATATTTAAAAAGAACACCTTTAACGTTAACTATATGTTTGCAACAGCTATTCATAGTCTACCAAATACTTTTACGACCTCTACATATTTGTCGATACATATCTCGTAACTTCTATATGCATTTCAAACTTTGCCAACATATTACGATAGTGGTATCTCGCTAAAAAGTTAAAGAAATTCCAGAAAATGTTATACGACGAACATAAGAACATCCAGAAAACTTTTCCATGATGATCGTTTGAGCTTTCGTGAGTCACTGTACATTATTATTCTGCTTCGATATAGCGACTGCTCTATCAAGAACAAATAAAAGAGAAGGAGACATGATATTCAATAGCCATTACCTTTATTGCATACCTCGTTTTCAAAATGTTTTTTGTTTACTAGTTTTGCTGCTAACATTATCGCCTGTGGATAATATCAGTGATATATTCGCTACCGTTTGAACGCGAGGTGAAATATTAAAATGGAATGTCTAATAGGAAAACCGTGACTCGATTGACCATGAAACAACTTCGTTTCTCGCGAAGTTAAGCTGATCCTGGAACTTAGTATTTTTGAATGGATTAAAGAATATATTTGTAAAGTATAACGTAATGACGACGAAGATGCCACGATAAGACAAGACGCCGATTTTTAGACTCAAAGAAACGAACAACGAAATCCCGCGGTAGTGAGTCATTTTTTTTACATACACATACAGTAAGAGACAATAAAACGCTCGCTTAAATTGCGTGATGCGACGTGCAGTCTGTTTCCATGCTCGATTTCCTATTGGAAGGCATTGTTTAAACGAATGGACAAAGCAATATACATAATCCCAGCGCGCATTTACGAATGATATTTAAATTAGTAATGTTACTCTTTATTAATCTACTCTTCATCGCTTAATAATAAAGAACGGACATGATTGTTATCGACGAAAAGCACACGAAAGGAAAACAAAAGCACCTTTGAAAAATAAAATAGAAATCTGTTTTTTATACGAAATCAATTTATGCAAAAAAATACAAAAAAAAAAAATAGACTTTGTCTATGTCGTATGTAGATCGCTGACCTGGCTAAAATTTGAATATTCATTTGAAAAATCATATTCACACTCTAATCCTTCTTCTAACGCCTGAAATATTAGTTTTGCCGAAAGCTCTATCCTACACAAATACGAATCTTCTTCAGACCAGGCTTATTCAACTTCCCGTTGTGCGTAATATAGACGAGAAATTCATGTCTCGCCGAACTTTCATGTTCCGCCGCTCTTTATTGACATTCTATCTCTCCTGCCGGTCACACGAACACGCTTCCACGGACGTCGACCTCTTTTAAATAATGTTACATCATAGAAGATCGGCAATGATACTATTTTTAAGAAAAAAATGTCTTAAACGTCGGATGCATTTCCCAGATACTACTAATGCATCATCATATTGTTTTATCATAACGTTGAAAATTTGTACCTTTTATCTAATATACTAGCTTTTCTTTGTTTAAACTGTTTGGAAAAAAAAGCAAGAGAAAAAACAGTTTATGGTATTGAACGTACATGTACTTACACATTTACATTTAATATATTTTATCGGAAATCAAAGTGATATAATCTTACAAATAAAGGCTACTTTAACGCTATTTAGCCCTAGGTTACATTTACTGTCTCATAAATATTTCTGACTAAAATGATTCGCGTATAAAGGAAATAAACGATGTACCTACTATGTTATACGATAAAATAGTTATTTACGCAAGTGATGATGATAAAAGATCGTATATTCGTTGGAAGCTTTCCTCGTGATGGAATTAGCTTTTTTTTTTTTTTTTAAGGACAATCGAAAAAACACAAATAGATAAAAGTAAAATAAATACATAGATACACGATAATGGTTTTCTATCGACTAAATTTTTGGTGAAAAGTTTTCTTTCTTTTTGCGAGGTGTAAAGTTCGGAATAACCAAAACACGCTTAACGTAAAAGGGTCTATACTGATCTTTCTGCATAATATACAGAATAGAAAGGAACAAAGAAACAATCGAGTTTAACATAAAGATGGTTACTAGCAATGGTGCAACGAAAATTAAGTAACATTTTTTGACTATGTCGTTTGAATGAATGTGAACGATCGAATAAATACTAAGTAATCGTCATATGTAAGTCGAAGAAAAATTAAGCTAGCGTTTTAAAACCGCGAATGACAAATAAATATTAATTAGCAGAAAAATAATTATCATCGTGGTCAAGCAGTTTACAACGATATCACAAAATATAAATTTCAATTAAAATTGCAGGCATTTCAATATATCATAAAATTTTTAGCAGCCTGCCTCCCCTTAAAAAATGTGAATTCATCGATCAATTGTGAAAGAAACAAAATTACATGTTGAAATAAATATTAGCTGCACATGAAAATTAAATTGTGTTACGTGTAAAGCTAATGACATATAATTATAGCTTTGACTTATGAAAACAACGCACAATACTTCGTTTAATAATATCCTTCTGAAATAAATTCGGTAAATTTTTAATCTACTATCGGGTGCACGTTCCGTCAAATATTTCGTTACAAAAGAGAACCAAAATCAGTACTAAACACCTTGTGCTTATTATCAATGAAAATTATGAAAAATGAATTTCTTTCATTATGATGATTAGTATAATTGCTTGGAAACGCGTAGGGACTTGCCTATATTACGCCGAACGACTGATCAGTATTCAGCATAGTGTATGCTAATATTTCAATAATAAAGTACAACGTTCAAATATGTCCATTTTGCAATAGCTCTAAGTAATCACGCAATTTCAATCTTTCTTTTTATGTCACTAGTCTCACAATGTATTTTTAATGATAGTGTACCACCTCATAAAGCATATAATTTTATTATTCGTTTCTTTCTTCTTTTCCTTTTCTATCTTTTTTTTCAATGCTCATCTCGATTAATAAAAAATGATTCTAAGTACTTTGTATAAAATACGATAACCAATGTACGTACATATGTATACATATATATAATATATATAATATAAAATAATATATATACATTATCATATATTACATATATGATATATATATATATATACATTATTATTTATTATATATATATTATTTTTATTACGAAAAGAAACAAAAAAAATTCATATTTCGAAAAACCTAAACGCGAAAACAACACTATCGTTAGAAATTCACTGCATTCCCGCGTTGCCAGGAACGATAATCAAGGAGATTATCGAGCTTCTTTTGTATCTGTACAAAAATATATATGTGTACACATGTCTCATTGAATCTTTGACCTACAGTCTGTTTTAAACAAAACGCGCAACATACTAATCGTGGATTATGTATAATATAATATGTTGGTATTTTCCTATAGCTACTGTTATTTTAAAATGAATTCTGTTAACCATTGATCGAGCAATTACTATTTCCTTAAGCTACGACATCTAACAGTGGAACATTCGTTAACAAAATTCATTCAATTTATGCTAACATCGACGATTCGAATCGTATGTTTTGATATGCAAATGTTTAAAACACACTGTACGCCGTGTCATCCCACACATAACATGCATTCATATAGCTTCTAGTTCATATGGAAACTCAATGATTGAAATTCGTTTTCTTTAACAAGTAATTATACAAAATTTCTCATGCTGTGAGCACAGCTTCTTCGATAAACCCACAATAAAGTTATTTCTTTTCTTTACACAATGCAGTTTTTCTTGGCACATCATGCAAAAAAAACCACATTAGTAGATAGAGACACGCACATAACACTTTTGCACAAGAGTTAAGTATATTAAATTTTTATGTCTAAATAAAAAAAAGGACAAGAAAGCCAGTTCGAGAATCATATTAAAAAATAATTAGAAAATGTAATTATTAACTTATATACGAAACACGGTTTTGTACCAGAGTCAACATTAAATACACAAATTACATTTTGTAACCTATATTTCACACCAATGGATAACAACGTATCTCTTACGTTTTTCCGCTCTTTTTTATCGAGAATGAGATCCATATTTGCAACACTTACAACATTTATAAAATGGTTTATTACGGAATATATTTTATCGTTAGTATAAGTATCGTCTTTATAACATTTAGTGATTTTATAATACTTTAATGTACAAAGTAATAAGTAAGCTTTAATTATACTACAACGATGCATTACACCATGTAAATGTTAACAATATAGGACAGTTAGCAGTTTTAAATGTTGAACGCGAACTAACGTTGAGCGTATAAAATGAAAGGATCGGCACACCAAGGTATAAAGTTATCGACCTATTAAATATTACAAAGCGTAATACAATCATAAGGATTGAAACGAACATTTCTATCTGTTAATCGTTTGAAATCGTAAGAAATTAATATTTTATAATACTACAAATAGAATTTACATTATAAAATGTATTTTTTTTTTTAGGCCATTCGGGAATTGTTTGATGAAATCAATAATACCTTAATATAAAACGATATTCTAGATGTTTGTGAGAAGAAAAATGAAATGAAACGAAAAATTAAATGATTTACAGATTTGTATAAATTATATAAGTTGTACACTCTGGTCCAAAATCCAATGAATTGCGATCAATTGTTTCAGGAAGGCAGATTTAGATATGCTATGTATCTGCGTGTCAATTCTTTGTTTTATACAAACTGTGACTTACTTCTATATTTCAACCTAATTTCTTATATATATATAAGATACATATATATATGTATATATATGTATATATATATGTGTATATATATATATATATATATATGAATATGTATATGTATAATATCTACCTTAATACACACATACGTCAGTCTATCTGTACATACTATTTTAACGCAAGGGAAGTTCTCTTACACCATTACAATTAAAACCCGATACAAAAACCGACGGAATCTTTCTTCGAATAGAAGTAATCTGAGGTGACTTCTCTTTGTTATATATGTTATCGCCGTCGCTAATATCTCTTTTTTGTCACAGATCGTCTAAATCATTAGATCAAACTATGCCCTCCTTTCCTTTCTTCGTTATCTTTTACATTTTTTTTATCTTTTCCATATGTTATTTAGGAAAAGAGCGTCACATTCACACTATAGATCGCATTATGAATAATGCTAATGCATATCGTTAATTATTCAACAGTCGTTGGTCTCGCAAAACCTGTATTTCCTATCGACCGTTGCAGCGAGACATAAGAAATAAGAGTTACAATGAGATGCAAAATATCCGTTTTCTAAAATCCCATATAAACAGCAAAGTAGTATATCACGGTTCATCCGCGATACTTGATCTGTACAATATGTATTACAATTTAAAAGGTTTTTTTAATCAAAATCGTATACTTAATTCAAAACTAATATCTTATTTTGGTTAAAAGCAAGCAGGTTTTCATGTTATAAATTAACATTAAATATTAATGCATGAAATTAGTTTTCCTTCAGTATAAATAAATGTATTGGACTCGAACAACAAATCTTCTTAATAAACAACTGTTTTATCTTAGAAAAATAAAATACAATGCAATATAATACATACAAAAAGTTGATACCTCTCTACAGGGTACCAAATCAAAATAAAAAAATAATGTTCATAATCGTCAAGATTGCAATTCGACCGCATTATAATACTTTATCTCCAATATCCGCTCGCAACAGTAATCAAACAGCATCCAATAATCTGCAGTACCAACTGACTGAATGATGATTGTAGATGATATTAATTGTCGGGCTGCAAGTTCCCAGCCAATTGAATTGATAAACATCCTAGCCTTGTACAGAGCTAACGAGGTAAAGTAGGCTAGTAAGTCTTGACGAAGGATGTGGTTTCTTGAATGTCTGCTTCACTATCTGTGCCCTGGTATCCCTGAGATTGAGAAAGGGAAAGAAGTGCATCCAGGCCTAATGATTCAGCTAGGGGATCTGGCGCTCTTGACTACAGTATAGACAACACAAAAAAAATATTGCACTAAAACTATAATATAATGTTACTTAACAAATGAAAAAAACTTAAGACTCAACTGAATTCAAGTGAAATCAAGAATTGGGAAGTAATTGAAACTCTGTGTAAAACTAAAACAACAAAGAGAAAAGATTTAAATTTCACCAAGCAGCTAAAAATACTACAAAAGTAGCAATGACATCCTAAGCATATTAATTTTAACTTACCGTTGAGTTTTGCTCTGCTTCTTTACAATTACTACATATGTAATCATCCTCCTCTGCAATTTCTGTACGATCTAAACCAACACAATGCATGTGGAACCAACCTTCACAGCCACCATCACACTGTACCCAATCAACTTCCCTACCTAACATAAACAAAAACAAAACAATAATATATAGAATAGCACACGCGCGCGCTCGCGCGCGCTCACACACACACAAAATGTAATAATAAATATAATTATACTAAAATATTTTGTTGAAATATGTGAAGTATTCCTACCGCTAGGTCGTAAGCAGTTAACAGCCGCACAATCATCTTCTTCGTCTGAAGTATCCTGTTTGGTCTTTTTCCTGTTACCACCCCTTTTCTTTGGGCCTTCTTCTCCTTCTTTACGTTTCATCTAAAATTTACGTCTAATTGAAACCAAAGCAACAGATTCATAACAAACACCGTATTTATATAAAGTATTTTTAACTAGGAAATGTTCCAAATTCAAGCTTCGCTAATATATACAAGGCATTTCTAAATTTAAATACCTTTCGAGGTCCACGCTTTATTGGAACTAGAGAACTGGCTGATTTTTTTTCTTTCTGCAATGCTTTGCGCTTAGCTAAATTCTTTTCTTCCACTTTTTGTTTTCCAAGTTTTTTCAATAATTCAAATTCGTCGGATTTTCTTTTCCTTCCACGCTTTTTTACATCCTTTATATCCTGATTCAAGTTAGTTTGGACTTCCTCGTATGATGCATATTTTCGAACCGTACTAGGACTATTTGTATGACATAGTATACGCCAGATGTGTTGTGTTTCATCAAGTGCAACTTCTAATAAATCGCCTTCCATCATCAGTTCTTCAAGACGTAACCTTGCTGTTTGTGAAAGTACAACCGCAATTTCCGTTGCATCATTTGATTGTGTTTTACGTTGAATTTTTGATACTGTAAAAGAAAACATAAACATCATGAATACTACGTTTATATCTTTAACATTTATTATTTTATGTGAGAGAGGATCTTACTATAGGAATACGCATGTTCGTTACTATTGAATGTACTACAACTTGGTTCATCATCATCTATAGTAACAATGTCGTCATCATCATCCTAAAATATATCATAAATATATTCAATAGTATATAATATAGACGTATTTCAAATATTGTGCTATATTGCAAATTCTATATATAATACTATTTATATAATAGACATACCGCAATACTAACTACACTATCATCTGAATGCACACCACTGAGTGGGGCAATTGCTTGTACTCTCTGATGTAATTCAGGATTATTTGCTGCCTTTTTCAGTTCGCTGCTAATAATCTTTTCTGTCTTTTCTCTTGCAGCTGCTTCCACTAATTTTTGTGATAATACAGACAATTTTGCCAGTGCAGATGAAATTTCATCCGTGGCTAGTGCTTGTCGAGCTCGATCCTATTCGATGTACGTATACTATGTATATTATGTATATCGTTATATATTATAACTCGATTTGTTAACGTTAATTTTTACATAGACCTCACCTGCCAATTCATTGCACGTTCCGTTAAACATTGTAATGCTTCACCTTCTGGTAAACGAATAGGAATTTTTTGAAGACTAACTAAAAGTGCAAGAATCGTTTCTAACCGTGGCCGTCGTGAACGTAAGCAACATGGACATAAAAATTTAATTTCTCTTGACATTGGAAATTTTCCTTTATACGATGTCTTTGGTAAAGGTACACAGTTTGCTAAAATTACAATATATTTTGACTAATTATAATTGAGCTCAACACCTATATTCATTATAATGAGAAAATATTACTTACAGTGAAACCAATCCTTACAAAGCTCACACTGAAGCATGAGCCCGAATCTTGGTCGACGACAAACACAATACCTTGAATCGTCAATTTCGGTTTTCATTAAGTTTCTTTCCCTTAAATTTCGCATCGCTTCCATTTCGCGTTGTTCAGCTAATTTAAACGCAGCTACAACGGTAGCTGAATCATTGGAATCATCCAATTTTGTATCACAGACAAATACAGGTCCTATAGAATCTTCATTCTTACTCTTTTTAGCTTTTAACGCTTGTATACCAACGCCAATTCGTGGTGATAAAGCTTCCATTAAAGTATAATGTGAATTTTTCCTTAGGAATGTTCTTGCTGTCCTTTCTTTCCAGGTTTTTGCTTGTGAAAGAGTAGATTCTAAGATCGGAAGAGCATCTAGGTGCAGTGGAATATTTCTACCTTTTTTTATTAAATCATCTAGCGTATTATAGTATGGAAAGTTATCTCTTGCTTGTATCTCTTCCATTATTTTTGTCCAATTTTTTGCCTTGTTTAATGTATCTTGAAGGACATCTAAGCTTGGTAGGTAAGCTTCTACTTTATCAGCTTCACGAATAAATTCTTCGAGAGATGTAATAGTTTGTCTATTTTTTGTATGGAAATATAATTTTGCTTTTTCTTCCCAATCATCAATTGCAAGCATTAATGCTTGCAACTCTGAGAGAGTATTTTCTATACTTAAATGAGGAGGCATTATCATACCTTTCTCAATTAATTTTGCTAAATCATCACGATGTACTGACTTTGGATCTTCTTGAACAGACTTTACTTCCTCAAGCCATTGTATTTGTGTTAATTTCTGTAATAAATAAATGTGATTATATATCTAAGAACACGAATATATTCTTGTCAAATACGTGTCTACATTATATTTATGTATTTACTTGTCTCAAATGTGTGAGTTGAGGTAGTTCAATACAAATAGAATCTCCAAATTCAATACATTTTTCCAACTGTTCAATATCACAATCATCCTCTTTAGATTCTAGTTCCTCTGCTTCTGTTTGAAATTGCAATACTTGATCAAGTATAAATTTTACACCATCAGACTCCTTGAGTTCACAGCACAGATTTGTTATTTCTTTATAGAAAAGTGTTAATTCTTCTACTGTAAGCTTGTACTTAGTTTCAACAGATTGTCTGGTTCTGTATAAAAAATTTCAAATAAGTGAACTTATCTTAACACAAATAGTGATATCTAATATGAACATAAACTTAAAAACTTCATAATACCTGGTACGTTGTTTATTACTCAAAAGTTGTTGCGCAACACTTGCACACTTTTCAGCATCTTGTACAGCAGTTGTTAAAGCTGTGAGCAATTCACTTTCTGGAAATTTTTTACTTTCAGCTTCATTTAACAGTTCTTTTAATTCACTTAATTCAATTTTATCACTCTTTTTATCAGGATCCATTGCCTCTTTTACTTTTGTTACCCAGGAGTCAAATGACTCTGCTTTCAATTTTAATTTTTGTAACATAATTGGTAATTCGTCTAGAGTATAGCGATAACGTAATGTATGCTTATCTGGAGGACAATCACAAAGATCTGTGAAATGTCTTAAACAAACTAATTGAGAACTTTGGCATGAACATGTAACTGCACTCAAAAAACAGGTTGTCTTGCAAGCTTCACACTGTCTCTCATCGTCTGGTAAAAGTTCAAATGCTTCTCGTTCTGCTTCTGTTACACCCTGAAAGACATAATTTTTACCACAAAGATCATTCATGAGAACATACACCATTCTTACATTTTAAAAGAAATATTACAACGCAGAATGAGATTATCAATGAAACACATGTATCCATCTGTAGATAAGAACACTTTAAAATAGAAAAGATTTTTACAAATATATTATTTGTTTAAAATTAACAAAGATACTTTTCAACAAAATTACAAGAAAAACTATAAAAATCTCTGAATCAACAGAGAAAATACAACGCCTGTTTAGCATCATGGCAAGACTTTAAAAACATAACCTCTATTCGCCAATAAAAGTTATATAATCAAAATGAGAGACACACCAAATAGGTATCAACAAGTCAAGGTTGATAACTAAGGAACGATCGCACAAAAACTATTTTAATGATATGAATGTAGGCTAACCAAAAATAACGAAATATAAAGGCATTAACGATGATTATAACGACGTCGGTGAAACTACGATGCCCAATGGTTGGTAATATCAGCCGCACACACGTCTTTCACCGCGTGTGCCCGCATGGTTACGGTTATGTATGTTTGCCGACGTGTACGTGTAATGTTGTATGTGTAAGTCTGTGAGGGAATGTCTCAGCATATACTATACCATTTGACCTAAATATATTAGGCTTTGCATTTAGAATTATAATCTGTTCTATGTGAGAAAGTGATTTTGGAGGCAACATTTAAACGTTAAAAATACTTATGAGTTCAAGAAAGAATTAGACGCCAAGCATCTTATAAATTTTAATGAAACAAAAGATGAAATATATATTTATAATAATTAGTAAATTACATAAATATGCAATTTGATAAACTTAGCAATTTAGTTGTATTGCCTATAAGTATTTTATTTTTAAAATACATTTGTGATATCTGCATCAAATTTAAAAAATAAAAATTATATTATTTGAAAAATAGAAATATGTCACTTACCCACTCCAACAGATTCTTCCGTAGTTTCTTCTCATCATCTACCATCTGAAGCATATCATGATAAGTTGCAGTTGCAATTCCTATATCTAATGAGTCTGGGTCCAATGACATTTTACACACCAATTCATCATGAGAAAATACACAAAATCGTCTTAAATTTGAATAATGCGTTATGCAATCTCGTCCAATTTTGAGCTATTAAACATAGAATAACTGTATAAACTAAGTACAAACATGGATATAATATAATATGTTGGTAATAAGAATTTAAAATGATAGTATACCCAATCAGCGGGAGCAAAATTCACGGCTTCAGCAAAATTGTAACCCTGATTAAAACCTGCGTGATACGCTCTCGGAAATGTCACTACAAATTCTCCCGCGTGTTGATCAGTTCTGAATACTGGAACGCCTAAAAATCAGATATAAATATTAATGATAGTTTATACTAAATAGTATATACTTAACGAAATGGCAATTAAAAATAATATCGTATTACCTTCATTCGTTAAAATGTTTGGATTCATAATAGTAACTAACTGATGAAGTAAATCTGGTTGACTATGAAACAATTCTGGTGCAGCCGATTTCATTGAGTGTTCAAATCGTTCCGCTTCAGAACCTGGTACACCATACCATGTTTTCGGCTCTCCCCAATGTAGATAATTGATTGAATAACTCCAGTGATCCTCATTATGCCAACAAAATGTTGCAAAACACATTCCAACATACATCCATGGAACTTTCATACCACTAATATCAGCATTTATATGACCTAATACACTTCCTCGTAAAATTGGTAAATTGTTCAAATTCCATGAAGATTCAGCATATTCTTGATCACACGTAAACAAATTGACGCTTGTTTTTGTTGGAAATCCCGATCCGTGATCCATTGTATGTAAATCTGCGCCATATTCGACTGTTACATCTTCGTCAATTGAGGAAACAATTCGCCAAAATTCTTTTTCTACTAGTGATGTTGGCACCATCTACAAAAAGTATTGTCCAATATTTGCAAGTATATTACAACATTATAATACATAATAAAATAACATACATGTACAGGCATGTTAAAATAGTCGCTCTTAAATTGGTCAGCCATTTCACCAAATTGTTGAAGTGTATATTCCCTTTGTGCTTGCTCAAAACCGAATGCTTCCATTGGCTTGGAAACTTCTTCAGCAACACACTTTGGACATCTCCAATCACCTTTTGGTATTTCTGTCAAAGGTGGCATAAGACAAAAAGTATGATAACTATCATCACATCCATCACATAAAAGCATGCTTTCTTCATTATCACCTCTTCCGCAATTGTGACAAATATACTTTGCCAACTAGAAAAATACACACATGAATTAAGAAAGAGAAAATAAATTGTATAAATACAGGTCATAACTAAATAACATATGATGTACACTCACTGGGTCAACTTCATAAATAAGTTTTACACCTCTAGTTTTGTTTGATTTCTTTCCTTCTTTGGTATTAAATCCAGCCATTTTTGGGCCAGGTCCATAAAACTGTAATTTTTTAAGTTCTTTACTATTATCTTTATCATCATATTGTTTATTTCTAATTCCATCTTTACAATCATTGTCAGAATCACATTCCTCTTTACAATCCTCTTGTTTAATAGATACTTCCTGCTTTTCTTCTTGACCACTAAATCTCTTAGAACGACGGGAAAATTTCTCAGGTGGGGGTTTAATTTGTTGCCGTGATATAATTCCATGTGGTTTATAATCTCTATCTTTTTTCTCATTTACATTAGAATCTGGTTCAATTTTCTGTATAATTCAACATATGACATGTGCGCATTAATTATTAAAAAAAAAAAAAAAAAAATGTACAGCATCTAAATAAGAAATAACTTACAATATCTGCCAATGTCTTTCCTTGTTTAAACACATCAAATGGATACAAAATACGTTCATAGTGATTTTTTAGAATACTTCCAACACTACGACCAGAAGGATAACCTAATTTATTTGCAATTTTTGCCCATCTCCTTTCCTTCGTAACTGTGTCAATTCCTCCTAAAAATAACATTAATGTATTAATATTTAGAAACCATGAAGTAAAATATTAACAATTAAATAATAAAACAACAAACCTTCATCGGTAACTATCTTATGTAAAGAATATAAATCAAGAGCCTTGCGTTCAACAAGAGGGATTTTTAAAGATGAACCTTGAAGTTCCCAGAATTTTGCAATCTGATCCAAGAAATTAAGTTTTATTCTGGTTTTTGCCTCCAATTCGTTTAGCCTTTGTATTCTCGGAACAAATTTGAATTTATCTACATCAACAGCAAATGGTGGCTGCCAATTCTACAAACAAAAGAGAAAAGAAAAATTCATAAAATTGATTTATACATATCTTATCTATTACAATATAAAATACATACATTACACGTACATACAAAATAAAGTATAAAATACATAAGATGATACAATATACAAAGTAACTTAGTATTATATTAGTATATATGTATTATAGTAGTATTTATAGAATATGAATTGTTAATAACTATTATATAAGATCTTAAAGAGGCCCTAAATATTTACAAATAATTCGGTAACAAAACAAATTAAGTATAGTGAAAATTATGTAAAATAAGCATCCTAGAGATGCAAAAATTCTGGATTATTTATACATATCTCTGTTTATTAAAAGAACAATATAAATTTATTTAATCATTTATAATATTTATCTATATAATGTCATTTATATAAAGAATAATACAAAAAAAAGTTACAATAGTACATTTTGCGAATTATACACATTTACTACGATCTGGATTTGCATTCGATATACGTCGGAATACTTACAAGTCTTCAGATGATTCAATTAATTTAATAAAATACGGATTAGCATTTAGAGCATATATAGTAATGAAAATATAATTACGGTCTTTTATTGATATTTATCTAGCATAAGGAAATAGCAGAGAAATTACTTTCGTCTTAATTTTATTTGTTCTAAAATATCAGAAATTTATTGATGAGATACATAGTAACATATAAATATATATATCTAAATAATCGATAAATGCTTTCGTAGCTTCATCTCATCACCGTGACGCAACACCATTGTAAGATCAGTCGACTTTTAGAAACAATAAGTAATAAAGAGCATAAAACAGCCATCGAAATAGAAATGTGAATGATTTTGTTGTGATGATATAACATTTAATATGTTTACAAACGATTATATAATTATATCAACACAATAAAAAATTAGACATATTTTTAACATGATGCATATTGCTGCATCTCAAGTTGAAAATATATAAATATCATGAAGATTTTCTCCATATACGACGCCCGTTTAATGCCGTGACCATAGTTATTTCCGTAATGGCGTCATCCCGTTACAAAATATGAATTTTCTCAAAGAGTAATGAATTACAGATAACTAGATTAATATACAAATTACGATTAGATCAAAGTTATCAGTTAGACAAAAGATTTTACAATAAGAGATAACAATGGTAAAAACAATCAATTTTTTTCAAAGTTAAAGTGTTTGGCATGGAGAGGAACATTAGCAGTCGTAATGATACATTTATCGTTGCTAGACTAAAAACAGTATATGCTATAAATCTAAATAATGTTTACGTGAAAAGCTGTGAGAATAATATTTTTATGTTTTAAATTTATACACGTTATGATAAATTTGTGAAAATCACCATACCCTTAAATTACTTGAATAATTATAAAATTTCGAATAATGTGATTCGTAATAAAATTAGTGCTTTAAATATATAAAAATATACTTTCATTCGGGGAAAAAAGTGTATAATACATTCAAAAAAACAATGATTGCGTAATTTTCTCAGTACAGATTTTATATAATTCATGTTAAATTATTACCTATGTGTGCTATATTGTTCGTGCGTTTTGTATGATGCATTTTAGACGATTATATATTTATGCATAAAAAGACCAAGATTTTTGACACTCAATTTATATCGAAGGTATACTTCTAATTTCTCATTATTTATTTGTCCTTTTCATGATCAACATAATTTTACGATTTATATTGTAAAATCTTTCTTTTCACATGTGAAAACAAAATGGTGGCTCAAATAGATTCTAACGGTGATACAAATTAAACGAACAATTTATGGAATTTGAACTAGAAATCTGAATATTTTACACAAAGCTGATATTTCCATATTTGTATATATAGGCAGCGAAAAACATGGCAAAATTCGATGGTACTGCGCATCGGTACTTTCTACTTCGTAAAACACGAAATTAAAACAAAAAAAAATTATATCAAATTCTTAGAACAAACCAAATACAGAGATTCTCGAAGAGAATTGCCATATGACACAACGAAGCATATTTATTCATCAAAAACTTGTGATATTTTTAGGTAAAATCGTTTTACTTCTGGGTACACACGAAACTGATTCCCATATCGACAATATCACGATATCAGAATTGTATCAAAAAGATCTTTACCTATAAACGCTGATAATTATTTCAGCGCTTCCTCTGTCGATGTCATGGATATCGTATAGAATTTCCGAAACATTTCAAGACGTTTTCCTAAGGTGACATTGTTTCGATTGTCTCGGCCATTTTACATAGCGTACCTTCTAGCTATAACGATATTAATGTCGCAATAAAATGAGTACCGAACATATTTCATTTCAGAATTTTTTTAGTAGTTCCTCAGAATACTGTCACTCCCAATTCTACTTCCTATTCTAACCCGTGAAGATATTGACGTGTGTATTGCATCTTGAAATGTCGATATAAATGCTAACAGCATACGCATACAAAATAAAAAAACCCTCCGAGATAATAAATCGAAGTCTTTTCTTCCCTTTCGATCGTATTATCTTACGACTCGTATCGATACGAAACATTCACGACTTTTGCCAGATCCGTACTTTTTTAACGCGAACGGAAAAATCTATCTTTATTGATATATATATAAAAGAAACATGTTATACGAGGAGAAACGAATTTTCCTCCTTTAACTTAATTGAATTTTTCTAAAGTACATGTTACATAGAAACTCATTTATTTTATGATGTCACGGCTATGTGATGTTCGTACGGAAGCGTCATAGTGCGTAAACGAGGTCGTGTGTGCATATCTGCACGTTCACGAGAATCACAAGAAAATACAATGTTATCCATTCGTTCAAGTCTTAGGTCTTTAAGCATGGAACAAGGATGATGCTTGTATAACATGTCCTTCCTATGATAAGGTAAACGAAAGAGAAAGCAAGGAAAAGAAAAAGATTGATAGTAGGTATGATACTCACAGGCGGCGGTTTGATCTTACAAATGCCAGACTTCTCTGCGATCGGTCGTATTTTTGCAATGTAGCCAAGAGGGTCGTGAAACTCTTCGATACTCGGTTCGAAAACCGGCGCCTCTGGAGGTATGACGAACTCGAAGTCCGAATCACCACGATCACAAGCCATGTCTTGGATGCAACGATAAGTCCCGAAAAAGTCTTCACAACCGAAGTTCGTGTCGAACCTCGATACCATGACTTGAATGCCTCGACACAGCTTGGACGCGGATAGGTGGCCCACACGGCACCTAACGCGGGTGAGGACCTCGCGTCAGGTTTAGCACCGTTACTCAGTTACCGGTTGCAGCAATTTATTTAGAAATCTGCTTCGATAAACCATCTTTATTAACTGCATTTGTGTACCTCGTGAGAAGCAGTTGACAATGTATGCAATAAGCACAAAACACAAACAGTAAACACTAACCACGATATCACACGAAACCTCGCACACGAGCAACTGTCCCATAGCCCCATTCCGTGATTCGTAAACCTACCTCTTCTTCCCTTACTTCATTACAATGCAATAGTGGCGCCATCTTGCATCGAAAAACGGATTATAGAACTTTTTCGCCTACGATTTTTGTATGTATGAAACTATGATCATAGATGTAAATATATCAAAATTATTTGTTCATAGGAAGGACGTTTAAGAATTCATATAAGAACATGATAAATATTAGTATTTTTAATGAAACATTGTATTTGAATACAACGTTTGAAAAACGCACGTTAAAGTTATAAGTACAATAAATGACAAATAAAAACAAAAATTCCCTATGAAACGCTGCTATTCACTTTTAATACATAATCAAATTAATTAATCATTTCTAAAACATAAGTTGTTCATGGGAAAATCATTTATAAATTTCCACTGCCACTACATAGTATGTAATTTTAAGATAAATATTTGTAGTATTTGAATGTGTTGATATTAATACAAATTTATGTCAAATCACATAATTTAAATTTGGCGCCCTAACACACAGATAACAAACATGCCATCTAGCGAATATACTTCAGAGGTGTCAGAATCAGATATTCACACGTATTGGAACGTTCCAAGTCGGTAGGTATATCATTATTACGTAAGTTATATAGTTTTGAAATAATTAACTTCATTTTTCACATTTAATAAGTGATTGTTAGTATTTAATAAGTAATTAAAGTAAGTAAAGTTTATTTCTAAAAATTATGTTTATGAAATTTGTAATATTTTTTATGTTACTTATTTTGTTTCTTGGTTATATTTGTTTATTATATTCATTTATGTTTTGCAATATTAAAATAATTGTTTTTTGAATTCAGTTAAAATGGGAGGAAAGAGGTTTGGAGAACTTGAAAAAGTAACTGGTGTTACATTTTTCCGTCTTAGTCCATATGAACAAAGTCCTTTTGCTGGAATACGTGAGGCTACTGCACGATTTGTAAAACGCTGTAGAGGAGAATTCTTTTTTATTACACCTCGTAAGTATTTTTTATTAATTAATAATAAAATAATACTTTCAATTTGTCCTTCTCTAAATAATAAAACAGTAGAAGCGTATTATTATAGTTGCATAACTTAACACATTTTTATATTACAGCTAGCATTATATACCTATCTATTAAAATATTATACATTACGTTTCAGCCTTTCTTTGTACTTACCTACTAATGGAATGGGCAAATTTTGAATATTATAAACTACAACGTAAAAATCCAAAAGATTACGAAAATGATACATAATCTTTCAATATTGACAAGTAGATATGGCTATAATTGATAGGTTAAATGTAAAATGTAACATTGATGTTAAATGAAATTTGACTAAAATGTTAGCATTAAAATGAAACTCATTAAATATTTGAAAAGAAAAGTATATTTTAGTTTATTCAGTTGAAATTTTTTTCGACAATGTTATACTCTATAGAATTGCATCTAATTGTGTATATCCTCTACTAAATTTTATTTGTATTTAATGCAATAAATAATTGGTATGGATAAAATAATTTTATTGTTATGAAGTGTACTACCTGAAATCATTGTAATGTTTAGTAAATATTTATATTGTATTTATTGATAGTTTTCTTTTAATTTATGTTTTGTTTTATACTTAATATTAGTCTGCATGACGTGATATGATGTTACTTTTAGAGAGAAATTTTCATTTTCTTTCGTCATAACATTACTTGTGCAAATTTCTTTGGAATTTTTATAGTATCACCTAAAATGTAAGAGATACCAGTATGTATATATATCCTTTATTGAATAATTTGTTTTTAAAGCATACAATTTTACTTCAATATATTGTAATATAAATATATGTATTTCAAGAAATCATAATGCATAAGTATTATGAAGGATTTGTTACTTGTTATTAAAGTTATTATATTTTTACTAAATCGTAAATTTTCCATCTCTTTTTAGTTTCTTTTTTTATCATTTTGGCAGCCCTGTTTTATAACTTTCATTTTTATTTTATTCCGCTATACAATTTAGGGAACCGTAACATCGACGGACATTAATTACTCGTTACTACCAGCCAATTACATCTCAATTACAATATCCTGCCCCATCGTGTTGAAAATATCTGATTCCGTTAGATCTAACCGCCATATTGTATAGCTACGATTCGACCAATGAGAGAGCACGCATTAGGAATGCACCTGGGCAAAACAGGTAAGAAACGAACAGGCAAAGAGCAATCAGGTAGTCGTTCAGGTATTTCCAGTCGAGCATGTTCGGCACGTAGCTCTCTGCCAAAAGCTTCTCCTCCTTCTCTTTTCTCTTTCTTTTTTTCTCTTTTAGTGTGTGCATATTGTGAACATTTTGTAAATAGGTAAGTAAGAGACCGGTGTGAAACAGTTTTTTGTACGCATTTACGTCGCGCGAGCTGTGATTTTTTTTTTACCGAGTTGTTCCGTACGGATCCCAAATTGCGGAATAGAGGAATTCAGCAGACTCGGTGAAACGCTGCTGTCAAGGTATTTATGGAAATGATTTCTTGAGTGGAGTCATTGTACCGAGTACACCGACGTGGATTTCTCCCCGCGAAGAATCGTCTGTCGTGGTCACACCTGTTGCTCTACGTCTCCGATGATAATCAGCAGTCGACCATATATATCTATATATACATACTTCGTGCCTGGTCACGGTAACGGACTTCAATAAGAAAAATCTTACTATCGCGACAACATGCAATCGAATTCCATTAATTGACACATGTTTGTATTTTAACCGGATGTACTTTATTATCTTTCCTCCTTTATGAGAAAGATGTGCGGTCGATGTACTCGGTAATACGCACTTACGGGGAAAGATTCGATGCAATTTTATTTCCATCGAATACTTGATCGGAAATCGAAACGTAACACAATCGTACGGTAAACAATGCAAAGCCACGAGACGACGAGTTCATCTTGCGTCCCGATTATCGTGCTCTGAAAAAATTTTTATGCAAATGACACTTTGAAGTCATCATAAAAATATAGCGTACGATTTTCTCGCGATATTAACTATGCAAATATTATAGAGTAATAAGATTTTGATTCTCCGTGCATAATTTTTATATATATAAGTATGCATTGTATGTAATGGTAAATAGTAGTGAACATTTTTGTCGCGTTATCAGCATTGCGTTAACGATGAATCGCAATGATTCATTGTTTTGGAACTTCATTTCTTTCTTATTTTTTTCACTAACATTTTTTATATATTTTTGATAAAATAATATATCCTGCGTTTTTGTTAAAAAGTGTAAACAATGGGATCAATGATTATAAAAATGAAAGAATAGCAAACATTTTTTCACCGTTTTATAAGGAGACATTTTCGTTAGACTTGTTAATGTTTTCGAATTTTGAATACTATTGTTCTTAATAAGATTGTGTTCATGTTAAATCGCATGTCTTGCGAAAATTCCTAAAATTTCTTATTGGCTGGATAGTTGATGTACAAATGCAATTACACGGGTTATTTCGTAAGTTTTTACGGTACTTATCTTTTATCCGCTAACAACGTGAATACGTAATTTACATTCTCTTCTCCTTTATAAGGTATAATAAAGATGAAACATAATTGGTGTAACTATAAATAATTAAATATATACAGAAATATGCGAAAAAGAACATAAAATTCCAATGAAACGTTCAGATTATTCTAATCCCTTAACGACACGCTCAAAGCATCGAAGATGTTTACGGTAAACTGTGACTGCACGGCAATCACCTGTAATTCACGCCTACGAAATACCTACGTATACTGATTATGACCGTCGTGACATAAATTGCAAATATTTATCGTACTCCGCGTGCATCGATATTGCATCGAACGACCTTCGATACCCTGAGAAAAAAGGGGATAGATTCATATAGTTTTTGCCATTCACGCGTTTACCACACATATCAAGCATAAATAATACTAGTTTTACATAAATGTCTCGAAGTCAATACTTTTCGTAGCCACTGTATGAGATAACTTTGTAATATTTACTATGTAAAACTATTGTTGATCTATATTCGTAACAATATGAATTTGTATAAATATGCACAATTTGATAATCGATGACATCTCCGTAAAACAAATTTAATTTCTACTTTTTGTGCGTGACTTGTATATGATCGTTTACGAATAATTTCATTCTTCAGTTACGAAATACACACGAACAAATATAAAGTAGCGACTTTTGCATGACGTTGCCCGACGAATTCAAGGAACGCCGAAACATCGAGCATGTTTTGAAAATAATGTTATTACCCATTGTAATATCGATAAGCATTAATTGCGTTCGATTTAGAAAGCCGCAGTAAAATGTTCGAAAATTATCCTAAAATCTCGATAACGCGTATGTATCATTGACGGATCGGCACCACTGTGACAAAGCAATGGTTCACGGAAGTACATAATCTGTTCGCGATAGAAGCGACGAAAATACTTATTTATCGACCAGGTATCACTGAGTTAATCAAGATGTTTCGATTAATCGAGATTAATCCCGACCATGGATGCAAGTGAGTGAAAAGTTCATTCGCTCGGTCCATTCACTGCGAAACTTGTTCGCAACCGGCAGATCAGTAGGTATGCGAGGCGCATTGGCAACTTTCTTTCCACTTTTTCAGTGCTCATACCGCCGTATGTCCGCGATATGTTTACTTTCAACAGGCATTTACGTGTCGTACCTCCACAAATTGTTATTTTCTTGAAAGTTTTGGCCCTCGACTGGTACCAAGTCTTGCACAATTAACTTAATATTATTAATGAGATATCACAAATCACAAGTTACACGTTATCAGTAAACTAGTGGATATTTCTGCAAATTTATTTTTTTATTATATCTCAGAATTGTTTTATCCACTTTGGATATTTGTATATACGTATCTTTATATATTATGTGCATTCTACTATCCCATATGCGTATAAAGATCAATATAAATGCAAAGTTGCGAAAAAGAAGTTTAACTTGCAGCTTGTAATTGTCAATTCATTAACATATTAGCTGATAAATTATTGTGCAACAGAATCTAGAGTATCGACTTTCATCTACGTATTGCATTTTAGGTAATTAATATGGTCCATCGTTAATAGTTTCTAGTTTGTTTCTTCGGTAATCTATCGCTGAGTCTATAGTTGAAATAGAAGTGGTAATTGACTCTATTAAAAGTATTGCTATTAAAGAGTACGGTTTTATTAAGTCGACCTAATTTGATCTGGTTTTATAGGTTGTGTAGCAGGTATCTTACCTTAGTATGAGACTTGACTGTTGAGACCTTAAGTGTTAATGCACAATAGTAATGGTTGTATCGAATGTGTCTTTGAAAATCCTTGTCAGAGCTTTTAAGATACTGGATACTTCACTATCTAATAAAGTGTTTTGTGCCTTCTCTTAATATGTATTCCGGATGATGCTCGTATTAGCCTAGTAAGAAGTTCTAAAGCGATGGTTTAGTCCCTTTATATTGTATATATTTTATAGTATCTATATTAGATTCTATCTATTTTATATTTTATATTATTTCTCCTTCGTTCAAAAACTTTAATCGATTCTTTATTTGGTTTCATCATACTCAATAGTTTTAAAACTGACTTCATAAAGTGACTCTCTGGTATTGTATATGTAAAGTAAACAAGCGTTACGCGAGTAAAATATACTAATACTACGTATATAAAATAAGCAAACATGTCTGGTACTTGTATCTTACTTACATTAGAAGAATAGAAATACTCGAAATTTCTTAGAAATATATCTTCGACAATTAATCAGATAAAATGGTCAATTGGCATTATATGTTTAAAATTATTTTTTGATAAATCGACAAGAAATTAATAAAAAAAACTGGAGGATAATAAAATACTAAATTATTGTAACAAAGAATGTAAAGGAAATGTATTGAAAAAATTCTCTCGAGATACTCCTTTTCCACTGTTTATTACCAATTCGATATACCTCATTATCTCGGAGGATCTAGAGTGATTTTAGTCCCTCGAGAAGGGTGAATAACCTTCGCCACGAGATATTCCACGCACTGGCGAATGAAGGGAATGCGAGCAGTTTGTTGCTCGTGCTATGATAAATCGAGAAGACGCGGATTTTACGATGTTGCTTGTAAACCACCTTGCACCAAGGAACGTTACGTTAACGACGGCATAAATTCCTCCCCTTTCTCGCGCACTCGAACCCCAATCTAACGAGCATGTTGCGTTACGTTGTCGCGAAAAGAAGAGGAAGGAAAGCCTCCAGGCGGAAAGCACAAAATTTTTAATCCAGACGAAATAAATCTTTTAAAAATGTCAAATTCCTCCTCCATTTTTTAAATCAATCACACGGTACCATGATTATACGGCCCTTGTAAATTAACTTTGCGTAATTTTTCATAGAACCAAGCTTTTTTTATTTCTATTCCAATTTTTTTGTATCCTAATTGGCGAGGATGGCGATAGCCAGTTAATGAAACAAAATCTTGGTCAGTTAACGAGGTGCTAGCTTGTGCGAGAAGAAAACGAGAATGTCAGATTTCCCGTTTCTCTCCCGTGTCATTTAGACTTCGCACTGCGAATCAGGTTCCATCCTGCATGCTCATTTTCAAGTCAGGCGGATAATATTCTTGAGTAATTTACCTGCATTACACGTATGTAACTGTGTTGCTTCTATACTTTGTAGGAAGCATGGAAATTTACAAAGGTGATTCTTAGTCTTACAATGAAAATCTGGAAAGATGAAATAAATACATATGATCTGTGTAACTTGGCGCTTAAATCATTTTATCATTTATTAGGATATCTAGTATCCTTGAAAACTATTTTATAGATTAGATACTCGACGGCATGGTATTAAAATAGGCAATCGTTTTCTTATCTTTCGTAAATATTCAGGTCATTTTGAAATATAAAAACCAGAATTATTATTATTTTCGAACAATGCGTTATTAGTGTTTTAAAAGAAATAATAATTCCACTACTTTTGGAATTAACAACTTCCAACGTTCTTCCCCGATTTTCTTTCTGATATTTTCTTTAGGTAGTCATCAAATAAAAGTTCCAAACACGGTGTTCAGCTGGAATACAACCGCCTCGCGGTAGAATTCCATCTTGGACGACGGAGAAGAAGGCATCAGAAGGTTGAATGCCGTTTCCGTCAAGTACGGTCAAGGACGTGGTTACTTCAGCGCATTCCCCGGATGAATTTTTCTCTCAGGGCGTGTCCGCATCCATAAGCAATTATACTTGTATACTTGTCGCAAGATCGTAGACATCCAAGCCTTATAATACGCTCCTTTTATCTTTTCTTATGTTCCTGTTCGTACATATTTCGATCGTGTTGACACATAATCGAATTCCAAAAGAATATGTACTTCGATCGGTGTTCTTTTTGCGTATTCAATCGGCCACGACCGATACTCCCGGGAATTTACATAATTTAAACCTTAGCAGGGGATGGTGACATCTCGTGATAAGGGTTTCCATTTCCATCAATTCTCATTGGATACGATTGGCTACGATTCTCATTGGAACCAACGCCGTAGGAATCTTACCGTCTTTATCTTCGATCGTGACAAACGATCGTTAACGGAGTGTGAATCGTAGATGGAATACTTCACTTTCTACTACACTTCGATCCGTGAATACTTGACTCCTACATCGATTATTAGTGCTTTATCGACCGGCCATTTTTATTACAGAGGAACAATGACTTGTTACTGTGTGGTACTTTTAAAAAATGAAAGTAAATATTCATCGTCGTTTCTTAAATTCTTCCGTGTTAATGAGATGATGTAGCAAGAGTTTGCGCCGCGGGCGATACAATGTTTTGGCGCCCTCTATGCCCTTAATAGCGGACAACTAGCTTCAACGCTCGAGGGCTCATGATCTAGGAGTCTAACCTATCTAGTACACTGAAATCAAAAATTGACGTTGGATATATTTTCTGAAACATTGCATCTATTTACACATTACTACACGATTATTAGATTGTATTATTTATGCATTTTATATGATGAATATACTTAATATGCAAAGATATATAAAATGAAGCACTTATTACAGTCTTTGATAGGTGAAACTCTATATCAGTAAATGAAATTTCTATTTAGAACTCATTTCTTTAGCTATATTCATAAAAGTATGAAATAACATACATACATATAGTATTTTAGTGACTATGTATTTTATGTAGGGCGCTAATCCACGTTTCCGATAGATAATGCTTTTATTCCACTTTTTACCGCATAGTTCCTCAGATTATTTTATATCGATTGTATGTTCCTATATTCTATTTATCTTCGTTTTAGTACCACGATGAATTCTCAAGAGCTTTGTAAAGAGCGTTAGAATATTCCTCGCGGTTAAATATAGAGTAGCGAATTTGAGTTAGAACTGATAAAAATCTAGAATTCAGAGCGTCACTAATGAATTTAGCTCATAATCTCGAAATGCATCAATATTCGGTGACGAATGAAAGTATTATCACAAATTAGCGTTTCTTTTGAAATTCTATGTAAAAAAATATGATTCTCCATTTAATTTTTTGCAATGTTTAATTTTTAAGAGTTGTAACCAGTTATGATATCGATTTCGATTCTTAAAACGGTTGTGAAAAATCTTTAGATACTGTTATAACGAGGTTTCTGTTTTGATTACAATTCCTATGTTGCTTCCAGATTATTATTCTTTTGATTATGTATCGATTACAAAACAATTTTAGAATTGAAATATTGTTCCATTGCGAACAATCCATTATGTGACTTTTATTACTTATTTTTATTGTATAGTTGCTTAAACCTCAGACTGGGAAATTATATTACATTAAAAATTCTCTGTTTTACAGATTTATACAGTATTTTATAGAAAAATCTGGTCTGTGGCAATACTTTTGTTCATCACTGTGTACACGACTTCGATTCTGAGGTATATAAACGAAGCCCACACTCACCTTCCTTCCTTTTCCCTTCCCTTTTCATCGTAGCTGTTATTAAGTCGCTGTTACGACACCTCTACACCGCGGTTACGACTTCGACCAGGGAACGAATTACTCCATCGTTCCCGTGCTCCGGGGCTCTAAACCTAACCTATAATCAACACGAATCGTCGATATATCGGATCACCTTGCGCCTTACCAAGCTTATTATTCATATACGTATACTCATCATGATGGTAACAATCGCGCGCGAGAAGATTGTTTTGCATTTCTAACAAAGATAGTTAGGAACTTATTTAGACACTCTATTTACCAGATCCGTCAGTTCGTTCATGCGCGAAAAGAGATATATGAATCTGGCGCGGGAAAAGGGAGGAACGAAGATGGAGTATAAAAAAGAGACGTACAAGAGAGAGGGTTATAACAGGGCTCTCGATCTTGAGGAAACCAAACGAACGTTCCCACCGTCGATGATACAATCGATTTTTATCGAGTCACGTATCTCGTCTGGCGTTACGCAACGCCATTAACCGATCGCGATATAGTTCTACGACCCAAATCCATCGACACGTAAAATGATATACGTTTGAAGCGAAATTGGGCCGCGAAACAAAACGCCCTCGTTCTCAAACTGGCCACGTTTCGAACTCGTTTTCCGGCTTCCTGATTAAATCGCGAGAATTTCGCATATATTAAAATGTTATATATCCGTTTAGGCCTTAATGATATGGAGGAACGTTTAAATTACGTTAAGTAAGAAACCAGTGGGCGGTTTGAATTAGAAAGAATTACGATACGGAACGGAACGAAACAAAATGAGGAGGAAAAGTTGGTTTCTTTTTCTTTTTGTTTTTTTTTTTTTTAATATGTTATTAAAGACTAGATTCTTGATTTCTAGCGATTAGAAACAGCATCGTTACAGTTGATACGAACGTGTAACAATGCCTTCTCCGTTATGTGGATTCCCAGCATGCCTAATCCCAGTAGTAGGTACGCATAGTGAAAGCATTCACCGAACGTTTATCCACCGGCAGGAACCAGCGTCGTTTCCACGTTTCAGATTTCGAATATTAATTACGTTCTCGCCGCTTTTACCGTAGTTTCATTGCGTCTGGAGAGAGAAAAACCGGAAAGACCGGGATCGTACCGCGCTTGTTCTTAAATACGTTCGATACATATACAACGCGACCAATCGCCGCTTGTCGATCCAAGTATCCCTCCTTCACTGGTTTTAACATTTGAAAATGACTGTTAGTTACGATTCAGCGTGGAAATCTGGTTAAATGTGTAAATTAAAAGCAGCTTGGCCACTGCTGTTTTTGGAAATCTGTTCAAAGAGAAACTGCACATTTCATTTTTCGATTGGACTTGTTTTCAGATACAGTTAGTTTATTTTTTTGAGTTCTCTTTTGCAAGGGAATATTTATCCATTTTATAAATACTTTCGTTTGAAGATATTAATTTTCAGTGGTTTTATAAATTCATTTCTACTAAATGAAATTGAATTATTTCGTTATCTGTTATATGGTAGCTTTAAACAGATGTTATTTCTGTTTACATAATTTTAAATGAATTACATAAAGGATGCTATTTGCTGATTAATTTTATACGAATATCGTTTAAAAAGACACTGAATTAATTCACGCACCTAATATGTGCATTCTAGTAGTTTCCTATCGTAGACTTACCTATCTTTGGTACATTATTTCAGTATCTAAAGAAGCTTAAAGATATAGATAAATATAGGTAACAGTGGAAAACATCAATAAATCACGATCACGTATTAGTCTAGGGATCTAGGCATCTGTAGAATTCAGTGTCCTTACTGATTACCTCGAATAAATCATCCGGTCCAAGACAAGCGCCTTCTCCGCATACGAAAAGACAAGCGAGGAATTGTATGCAACCGAAGGATCCTTAGGGCCTCTATCCAGACACCATTCACGTCCTTTAGCTATTAAATCTTCTCGTTATTTTTCATTTCACCTTTATCAGGCATTGTCCTATTTTAGACCGACTGTTCGATGGGCGAAGAAAATATTGTATTATTCGACGTTGTTATGCGAATCCCTTTGAACGACGTTTTGTTGAAAAGTAGACGCGTCTCGTTGCAAATTTACGACCTTTACGAACGAAATAGCCCGCCAAGCCCGCATCGACAGCTTTTATCCAGCACCTGGCTGAGACCGTCTGTTTGCGCCCGTATGGACGTGAGACGTTTACACTCGTTTAACAAAACGTCGTCGAATCAAATAGGTTTCTCTCGGAGTAAATTCAGAATTTCACATTCCTCGCGCATAACTATGCAAAAACCAAGCCGTTTTCATAGTTTCTCTCTTTGCCCTGGTGCCACTTAGAGAATATATCATTTCATATGTTTCACAGAGGCGACCAATTTTTCCTGATATTTCATCCATTTGGAAAATATTAACGAGAAACGAAGGTTGTACGATAGAAGCGCGTTTGAAAAATCGGTGGAGGATAATATAGTATCTATTACAGGACGGTAATGGAATGTTAGGAAACGCCTGTCGAGGAATACAAAATAGAGCTAGAAACTTGAATGACTACAAAACCCATTCATACCGGGCAACGATACATTCTACAAAACTGAAATAGGAAAAAGTAATGTGAAAATTGCACGCGATTCAGAATAACTTTTTAATGAAGGAAAAGCAAAGCAGATATTGTAACTCGCAATATTTCTACAGTGTCCTGTATGAGGAGAAAGATAAAAGAAGAAATCAAAAGGATTTGATTTTGTTTCTTGAATAAACTGAAAATTCCAAGTGATTCAGGATGGCTTGTTAATGAACAGAAAGCAAAACACTTGCGATATCCAAATTGAACATGAAAAAAAATAATAAAAGAGGGGATTAAAAGAAATCAAAGTTTCTTGAGTAAACTAAAGCATCTTTTTCTATTTATTTACCAAGTCTTTCGAATTCCGGAATTCCTTTTCGGGTACACAGCGGTATTTTCGTCCTTCTGTACATCTTAGCGCCACACAACTCGCGAGGAGACTCGTTTCTGCAAATGTGTTTGTCGATGAATAATATTTATTGGCCCATTGTGTCCGCGGGATCTCACCTCCGGACGCTGAGGTTCGATAAGTGGAAGGCACGCGAAAGGAATTCTCTACATGTCTGGCGAGCGAATTAGGCTCATTGGAATTTCACTTTGGTTACAAGCAGGCTTTCGTGCCGCCAAGTATGGTCCCCATGACCCGGTAGCCGGATACGATACGCGACGTGCGAGTATCGCTCGTCTCTATCATTAAGTTATTAAACCTGTACGCCTAACAAACTTCTGTCACATCGTTATTCTCATTATATTATGCGGTGAATTTTCTAACAAGAAAATCATTAACAAATAAAACAACAGTTTTTGAATAGGAAATAGCACTTTGTTAAATTTATAAAATAATGGTGGAGTATCTATTTCTTCAACTTGGATATTTGTTGTTTGTTGCAGATAAAGGATAAACGATTGTCTGGTCACAATGCCGTACTACAACAGTGGACACAGTCCTTCCACCTATAATAAAGGTAATAGTGACATAATGTTAGATTGCTTCTCCTTGCCATCGTTAAACTTAACTAGGATCAAATTATTGTAACAAGTAGATTGCGGATTTTCATGCACTTATTTATTTATAAGGAAATATAGTACTTGTTATAATATTTAATAGGCAGAGTATATCTCGGCTCCATCTTCTCCATTTCATTTCAAAAGTATGAATTTGCATAGGTAATCTACGGTATTACTCATCAGTGTATCGTTTTACAATGATCGTTGAAGCTCTCTCTATATATATATGTTTCTTGTTTGTCACAGTTAAATAGCAGTAGTTTGTTATTAAATTAATCGAAGCACTCGAATGATAATCGAAACAGTTATTAAACGAATTAACAATGATACATCAGATGGAGGGTCGAGTGGTCCATCGAGCACATCGGGTGGCCGCGTGAGCAGTTCCGAGCCGACGTACATGATGGAGCATTTGGCCACGTTCACGGTCACGAAGGAAACCGGTATTGTTTATCCAGCGGACGGTATGCGGCGACTTTTGCAGTTGGAGAAGAGTAACGGCATCTGGAGTCAAAAGATGCAGCTCCGTCTGGAACGAAACTGGGTGCTGATCATGGACAACGAGACGGGGGTAAAGATTCCTCTTCAGACACACAGAGAAATTCTCCACTGATTTTTCCAGTGAAAAGAGAAAAGAACCGTATAGTAACTAGCTTGTGTAGTTACCGTAGGCGAACGATCAAATACGAAGTGGAACATTTGTGAAATTACTTTACGTTACGAGTCTCGAGGCAATTTCACTTAATGCATCGTTGATAAATTCGTATGCAGGCCGTCATGGAGCGATTCCCAGCCTCGTTGATACAGGAACCGACCGCGTTCACGTCGAGGGACCCTATGGAGATGTATAACAACATTCTCGTCTTCACAGTGGCGGATGACAGTGGTTCCGGTCAACGGGCAGAAATGCATATATTCCAGTGTCAAAGCGTCTCGGCCCAGGATCTCGTCGAGGATCTAAAGATGCTACAAATGGGTAAACTGGTACCCGGTGGTTCGCCAAGGGGACCGAGAGGTCGTATACCACCGCCTCCTACTTTACCACCGCCAGAACCACCCTTAAACGGGGTTAACGTCCGAGAACAAGTATCTGCCTTTAACGCCAACAATGGTAGGTTCTTTCGTTTCTTCTCCTTCTTTTTTCCTTCCTTCTGCTTGTTTCTTATTTTTGTCTACTTACTTTCTTGAATATTTCATGAAGCGTATAGACGCATATAAAAATGGAGTAATTTAATTCTGCATTACAGCCGACGGTCAAAACGATATATCTCGCGAGGAGAACAACGACGAGGTATCCTCGACGTCCTCTGAGAAATACGAACGCGACGTAACCATTCTGAACCATTGTTTCGACGACATTGAGAAATTTATCGCGCGTCTGCAACACGCAGCGGCTGCTTCCAAAGAGTTGGAACGTCGAAGGCGCAATCGGAAGTCGAAGAAGAGAAATCTGGGCGATGGGATGCTAACAATGAGGGCGAAACCACCTCCGGAGATGGAATTTATCGATATATTCCAAAAGTTTAAGCTGTCGTTCAACTTGCTAGCCAAACTGAAGGCTCACATTCACGACCCTAACGCTCCTGAACTGGTACACTTTCTCTTTACGCCACTGGCTTTGATCGTGGACGCGTCTCACGATACTAATTACGATCCGAACTTGCCGAGCAAAGTGGTATCGCCGTTATTGACTAGGGAAGCGGTTAACTTATTGATCAATTGTGTCACCAGTAAAGAAACAGAGCTTTGGCATTCACTGGGCGACACGTGGTTAATACCACGCGATCAATGGAAAGGTCACGTTCCCCCGTATCATCCTATATTTATGGACGGTTGGTCCCCGGAGTATCCGATACCAGAGGATAGAGACCACGATCATCTGGCTTCCTTGTTAAACGCTGACAAACAAAAGAGGGACGAGCTCCCTGAACAACAAAACGATCCGTACTATAACCACCGAGAAGTGGACGAGTCTCATTATAGCAGCGATTACTTAGAGTACGAGAGTAGAGAAGAGCGTGCTGGTAACGAGTACTTTGATAGAAATTACGGGACTGCCTCGGAGTTGTATGGTAGAGAAGAAAGAGTAGTCGATCAAACGAGAGCGCACAGCGATATATCCGTGGACTCGATCGAAAGAACACCGAGAGCCGCCGGTATGGAAAGGGCTCAGGAAGCTTGGTTAGACGATCTGGTAGCCAGACACGCGAAGATCGTACAGGTTACCTATCCGAGGACGGCGAACAATGATAAGGAGTTGACCGTTGTCAGAGGCGAATACCTGGAGATCCTCGACGATAGCAGGAAATGGTGGAAGGCGAGGAATTCGAGAGGGCAGGTCGCGCACGTGCCTCACACCATCGTCACGCCTCACAATCCATCTCATTCTAACGATAACGACGTCTTCAACAATCCTTTGTACACGAGCCGATACCCGCGACAGGGGCACGGCTATAATTACGAGGTGAGAGACATTCTGGCTTCTATATCCTTAAGGAAAAGCAATTACACGGGAATGGTTGTGAAAGCTTGATTACAGAAAGAATAATTACCGTTACGAAACTATGTCACTGCCCGTGATCATTATAATTATCATAGAATTGCTTTCTGATAATTATATATAAATCAACAAGTAACATATGTATATATAATATAATACCTTAACCAAGATTCAATAAGTGATAGATTATCTTAGTCAAGATATCGTTCTACGATAAAAGTTACTTTTAAATTTCAGGATTCCGAAATCGAAAGGACCAGCACTAGTCCAGGACCAGAAGCCACCCATCGAACACACGCGATCCCACCGCCTGCACCCGCAGATTGGGTGAGAAAAGAGAGACTCGGGAAAAAAGGTGAATTCCGGTACTTTTAAGCTATTTAGTGACTCAGAGTCGTGTAATTTTGTCCATTGCTTGAGGGATCGGAGAGAAATCGAATCGATAGGATAACTTTAAGCTGTGGTCGTCGATATCAGGAGACTTACCACGCTAGACCACCCAAGCAGTATGCAGCTAAAGTGCTTGAGACTTTCACGGCTTGGGTTCCTGTGGTTCAAGCTATCGAAGGCTTATTTCTCGATAGTTTCAGCCGCAAGATAAAGCATGCTATGTTGGAAATGATCAATAATTCAACGAATATATTAGCGCCACAGCGTTTATGTTGTGCCTTAAATTGCTGTACAAGTTGTACGTTCTGTTCTTGTAAGCGTTCTATGGTTTCCAATCTTTTTCTTTTTTTGTCAATACCGTGTTTTTTCTATTTGTATATATCATATAAATATATAAAGAGGTATATGTGAGCAATATCTAGGTCGAATTATCAACTATCGTTATCGCAATAGGGACAAGGTAATTGGAGAAATTGTATTTGTTGGTTTTGTCGTTCAATTTCTTCGATCTCTTATCCAAAGTTTTCTTCTAGAATTTCTTTTATAATTTATATCGATGCATCAAATGCTGCTTCTTTTCTTTCTCCCCCCTAAAGCCCTAAGATAAGACGATGATTTTATCAGATACAATACAATACAAGTTTGCAATCAAAAATAGAATTGCAGTGAACGTAATAGGATGGAACATATTTTATAATATACGAACAAAATTATTCGATATTTTATAAGCAAGTTACACACGACTTTCATCTTCCACGTTTGTTAAAAACATAATAACCGACGTCGTTATACAAATCTCGTTGTATAGCAAAATCTCAACATCATCTGACATTTTACTACAGTCCATTGGAAGTGTTCGATCTTATTTTAATACCGTACCTTTTTCTTTTATAGTGACCGTAGGGACGATACCATATTTTTTATATTTATCGACTAACCAAATCTTAGTATATAATATTATACACGTACTTAACAGAACAAAGGATAATATGTATAGTTTCATTGTTAGAAAAAGAAAAAAAAAAATACGTTGTAACGTAAAGGCGTCGAGTCAAGTGGACTGGTTAGAAAAACTGGTGAAAATTTCGAATGCAATTTTCGTGCGTCTCCGCTGAAGAGATCGTGGTGAAGTCACTGTGTCCGTCCATTATTATTAGATATTCGGCTTCACTATGACAAAACAAAAGCTTGTATGTAGCTAATCGTAAATTAAAGCTGTTGATAAAATTCCTCTTGGAACAATAGAAAACGTTGCTCTTGTTTCTCACGTCGAGTCGAAGCGACGTCGAGTAAGTGTACTTACATTCGTCAATGTTCTGACTTACTTCTTCCTTTATCAATGGCTTTAATCATCGACACAAATCTTTCTCTCGATGCTTGTACGTGACGTCACATGTGTCTGTATGCATCAGTGTGAATAAGCTTGTACAAATACGCGAAGGGTAACGCCGAGGCAGAAGAATCGTTGGATTTTTGCGATTCCCCTCCTACGAATCGTAAGATAAGACTGGAAGATCGAACCGAGCTCTACGTACGATGACGATCAAAATTACCTGTACGATCAGAGAATGAGAGGAGAGAACGTAGCTTATTTTCTGTTATCTATACCTCTATAACGTGGATGCGGAGAAATTCTGCGGCTACTGATTTATAATATTTCGAGAAACATCTCGAGCTCGGCGCGGACCAGCTGTACGACACGTTGTTGCGATTTTGCACATTGATCATACTCTATTATAGTTTTAAACAGATGAATAACGGAGCATCGTTGCGATATTGCGGTGACGACACTAAGCATTGTAGCAAATTTCGCATTCACAAATTTTGCATATTTATCCGATGTTTCGTATTTCGGAATTTTTATATTTACGAAAATGCGAAGAAAAGACAATGTAGAGAATGTTGTGAATATTGAATAGCACTGTTATCGTTACTGTGAAATCGCAACAATATCGCATCGTTTGTTCGCGTCGAACTTTAAGCTTCCTCGCTTGCGAAAGTCGAGCTACTCTTCCAGATTCATTAAAAAAAAAAAAAAAAGAAATGATATTTGTTTCGTCGATTAATACATTGATATTCCATTATCTCTAATAATTGCACACGCGACGTTCAGACGCTCGATTGGTCGAAAATTGTATAGCCACGAACTTGGTACGGTAGCTCGACATTGGCTCTTGCAATTTGCTCGTTGAAATTAATCTTCCAGCGTGGCAATGATTAAAGAGAAAGTGAAAGACGCGAGGCAAAGCGTGCGTATAACGACGAACGCTAGAACGTTGCTTTCTCATTGTCCTAAAGTTTCGTAGTAACATCCTGGTATAGAGACAATTATGCGTAATTATCGATTTATTCTCGAGCGAAAAGATTATTTATACGCAGAAATCAATGGTAGAGCCGTTCTCGACGATACGATGTTAACTAGTCGACCTAAAAATGTTATACGCGAGAAACGATATCACAGAGGGAAACATGTTCAACGATACTTGCAAATTAGATCTTGAAATTCTTCTTCGCACCTTCAATCTGTTTAGGATACTATTCTAATCGTGTAGCAACGATCGACCATCGTGCGAGCAATCTCTACGAACCGTGAAAATTCTTCCACGAGGGACACTTTGCAATTAATAATTAAAAATACGATGCACGATCACGTAATCTACATTTTCTATTCGCTCTTCGAACGAGTGAAATCTTTTCTTTTCTTTCTTTTTTTTTTTTTTTTTCTTAACTTTTTAATTTGTTTTGTGTCCACGGAATGGGGATTACGATCCGTCCAATATTTTGTTGCACTGTAATTTATGTACATCACTTGATTAATAAATATACTCGGTTACAGATAGTACTTGTTTTTATGCGTATAACACTTAGTTGATAGTAGTATAGTATTTATTTGGTTGAGAAACAAAGTATCGTATCTGTTACTTTTCTCTCATTACGTCTTACGCCGGTATCTTTACTGTGGCCCCGTTGCGTTTGCTTAAACTGTGCTTCTTAATGTGATCGTCCATTGAAAAAGTGTTTAGTGATATTGTGCTCCAGGAATGTTGGGGTAAGTGGGTTTAGTCGTTTTAACGTCTGTGAAATTAAGTATTTAAATATTATTTTATCTTATCGATTATTAATAGTATTATGCGTGCTAATTAAATTTCAGATGAATCTAGCGAAGAGACGAAGTCCATCGGTAGCAATAAAGTGTCATTCGCCATTGATTATGAAACTAATGATGATAAAAAGGAATCGCCTATCGATAGACCGGAAATCAGAGATAAGAAACCAAAGTCCAACGAATTGACGCAGGTGGTTGAAATTCACCCACCACCTCCGTATGCGAACGATGAAATTGTGCCGGAAACACCAACAACACCATCGACATTGGTAACACCTTTTGTACCACCGCCACCTCCACCGCCTCCTCTAGAGAATGAGTTATCCACTTCTTCGACAACTTCGACCATGTCGTCTGTTACATTGAAGAGTAATCATTCAATTAGCGGTAATATACACATTTTTACAACGCACAAAACTGTTTAATACCTGATGTGTTTGCTTTTCAAGGAAAGAAAACCGAGAAGGAAATGCAACAGGAACTGAGACAAGTGTTAATGATATTCCGTGAGAAGAAGGAGCATTATAACGATAGTATGAATCGCGAACCTGCCTTGGACAAATATTCCACCCCTCGAGAAGTACAGTATTGGCTGACAGCCAAAGGATTTTCAGAAAAGTATGATACAGTTGGGTTATTAGTTATCACGTACAAAGAATGTTTCCTTACGCAAGCCCAGAATACAATTAATAAGAAAATTTAATATTTGAATATTTGACGATTTAAGAAATTGAAAAATGCTTAATTTTTTCAGAACTTGTAAACAGCTAAAAGATATGACTGGTTTGGAGGTATTCGAATTAACTAAACGACAACTGGAACAGTATTGCGGTATTGCAGAAGGTAGCAAACTCTATGGTCAAATTTTAGCTGCACGAACTGAAAGCGAGGTGAGTAAATGTCAAAAATAAAACTTGCAGATTTTAAATGCGGCAATTTAACTTTTTTACATTTGTAGAAGCATCCTCGGATGTCAGAATTAAAACAAATATTGGAGAAAGCTCGACATAAAGTTGAAGAACAATGAAACATTCACCGCCAAATACTCCACAGAAATATACAATAAGAATTGTACATATCTTCCAATTGTATGTATTTAAAATCACACACATACATCAAGAAATTATGAAGCAAAATGAATTATGAGCAATATCACATACACCGGTAAATATGTACTTAGGCATTTTTACAAATCAAATATTTAACTGAGATTCTTTATTCCATTTTCTACAATACGTTGATACATATATACCATTAATGACAACAGGCAATGTTTGTCAATATCCGTAAGAAACATCATTCTCCAAGTAACAACGTGATATTTCCACGACGAGTGTTATTAGTAGAAAATTAGAAACATCAGTTCAATATTGATGTCAAGTCTTTATTTCAAGCGATCACATACATTGTAACAGACATAAATAGGTACTCTAGCTGTATCATTCATTATATCGATAAACTATACACTTCTTTCGAATACTCGACTCGAGGTCACGCAACGTGAACACATTGATAATTATATTTTTATAAAGGTAAATCTGTTATAAAGCCCTCACAATATTTGTCATTTAAATAATAAATTCCCGTACAAACTTTTATATTAGCAAATGGAATACAGTAATGCACCTATCGAATGCGTCAATGTAAAACTTTTTACAAAGAAATAGAAATGATTGCTATTGAACGAACGCAACATGCACAATAACGGTGTTAAGACTTAATGAACGTTAATAGTCTACAGGCTATAAAAAGAAACGGAGACAATGCTTTTCATTAAATCGTATGATACGTTGAACAAAGTGAAATCATTTTCTGGTTAATCAAGCTCCAAGCAGTCTTATATAATCAAATACGTCCAGCTATATAATTATCGTTAGAAGACAAAACAATGGATCTAGGGAAACGTTTTCGTAATAGAATTATTTCGGTAAAATAATTGCAACGTATCGCCTATAAGATTACTACCATAAATTATTTCAAAATATAACGAAGCATGTTGCTTTCCGTGATCCCTAACAACTTATTACACAGACTCTACGCGTGTATGTAGAAACTCTTAAAAACGTTCCTGAAATTTCGATACAAAATCTACGTTGAAAAACTCTCAGACATCTTGTTCTTAAATGCGATCTAAGTCTCGTTCTAAAAATGCGTCACAACGTTATTCGCGTTTTCTGTAAGTGCTACGATAGTACCAAACATTTTGGTCATTTACGAGTAGCTCAGACAAGCCTCTTACGCTCGTAAAGTTTCGAGTTTATCCACCTTATACGATAATAATTACGTAATGAATATTTATTATGCGACGATTATTACTGTTTAGTATCATTTACCCTTAATGTTATTATTATTGTTAAAATCATTATCGTTAACTTTACTTTCGTAGACGTACGTGTCTTAAGGATTTAATAAAAGTATCATCGGATACATTATTTCATTGACAGAGTTTTCTTTAAAAAAGAAATGGGTAATCCTTGCAACGTGTTAAAAATCGGAATGTAGGATTTATGTTATTAAAGTATTGAAAAAACATTCTTTTTCCACGCAACATGCGACTCGACTAATTAAATCAAATAGTACTAAGTGACTTTGTAAATATATCTTTTCATGTAAAATTTTGTAACAGCAATCAATGTAAGCGAACAAGTGTGCGTTCTTGTCAAATACATCACATTAACGTCTTCCTTCCGGCACAATGTTGTTAATTTGTGATCTTTAGCGTCTTTGTCTGCGTGATCTATTTATGAATTTGTGCGTATTTCAGTTAATATAATATTATTACAAGCTTATCGTTGTTAAACGCTGAAATTTTCTTCGTTTTGGTAAATTTTCAAAAGTTTGTACATTTTTGAAGCAGAGAAATGCTACTCTGTATCATCGAAACAGGAAAAACTCCTAATGCCAAATATTTAATTACGTTACTTGTTTCAATATTATCGTAAGTTTCAAGATCACTTTATCGTTTGAACTATTCTAAACTCGCAAATATTCTACAACTATGGTAAAAATATAGTGAAAATTATTCAAAAGATTCCTCGTTTTTCATTTCTCAACCATTTGTTCCAACTTACAGACTTCATCCTTTTATATGATAATTAAATTACATATCAATATCTGACGAACATTCAAATGTAACTTCGCATATATAGTTTATAACACGATTACTTAATCCTTTGCAAAATAACAATCTTCCAAGTTCCTCGAATTGTTAAACTAAGGATTACTTTAATATTTACACTCATTACAATTAACAATATAATTAACCGAAACGTAACGCTAGATTGTGATAGAGAAACAAAACAATTATTGTTTAATCGAGGATTGACTTAAAATTAATGGTACGGTGTTCGATTCTACGGTTAATGATAGCATATAAAATATATAATATTAACATTATGCCCGTAAAACAGTTGCATGCCAGTAGTGAACCTCGATTAAATGAGAGCGAAACAACATTTTTTTTGTAATATGTACACCGAGCATATAATGATGTTTACGTCATCGTATGATATCAGTGATGAAACCGATGATGATCAATGTATACCGGTGTTATATAACTTATTAGACGATACGGAAACAAAGTTACAATAACAACTGATTTCAACAACAGTGAAATGTACGAATTATGTTCGGTGACCAATAATCGTTCGTTAATGATCGACTGTAATTATTAAGTTTTACCAAATATGTAGGGTATTTTCGATCATGTAAAATGACTTTAAATATTACATTACAGATGCGAATATTGTTTTGGAGTAATACAATTATGCAATAAATAATTTGCATATCAGCTTGACCTTAGAATCAACAGAAATACGTACATTTAAAAAAAATCTTTACATCTTTTTTATTTGTTTTTCAAAATATCTAGAAAAGCAGTAAGTAACTCCTTACTTATAGTTTCACTGTAGAAAAAACATAAATATATAAAGTATACATATGAAAATTAAACCACATTGATACCCGTACGTAATTCCGTTATTCCTTATAGTATATAATAAAACAACATATTATACAAACAAACGAGATGAGTTTGCAGAACTCAAAGAGAGTGTCCAAGAAGAACGGTAAAATAAACCTTTAATCTGCTAGATACTCAACAGATACATATATCTATTGCACGAAGGGTAAAGTCGACGATGCGAGATAAGTGCGAGTGACGAAAACGCGTGAACGTTCCAAGGTCAAAGAATGAAGCGTACGGTACACAGAGAGCGGGCAATGAAGCGATAGTGAAGCGAAAAATAGTGTGATAGATGAAAATACGAACGTACGCTCTACTGACCGGTGGCATCCAAGTCCTCCTTTGATGGAACAGACCTTAATCGATTGGGAACGTATATCAATTGAAAACGAAACTTATCGTTAATAATTGAGTGAATAGCGAACCTGAAAGCGGGCTGATAGAGAACAGTCACGTAAAAATAAGAAAAATGGAGTGGCTGTTTTTGTATGCACGAATAAAAGAAAGATGACGAGAGAAGGATTTCGTTCCTATTTTCTCTGTAAGGAAAGATCCCTATATGCAAAGCAGACCTTTAGATTCTGTCTTTCATAAATTACCAAAAACCTCCTGCACTGCGACCACCGGGTGGATTATTCACGCGGATACAAGCTCTTCTTGCTTCCTCGACGTCCTCTGCGAACATACAACTTTTTCAGTACCGATTCTCTTCCTCAAAAGAAACAAATTCTTTTCTCTATTGGCTACTTACCGCTGATGGAGAAAGTAGAGTCTTGCAAATTTCTTTGTCCCTCTAGTCGCGGGCCTTTCGACGATGGTGTAACCACCGCAGAGTCTGGCAGTGTCGGCATGCAATCAGGCATTGAAATCTTCGGTTTCGGACTCTCGTAAGTACCATTCGTTTGATGATTCTTCGCGAGTGCTGCGGCCTTTCTTGCTTCCTCTTTGGCCTTCGCGATCGCGGCATCCTCCTCGGCGTACTTTTTCGCTTCGGCTTCGCTTCGTGCCACTCCGCGTGGTCTCTGTGTAAATAAGATCCCGGAACGGTAATTGAAATTGATTTGTAGGTCGTTAGAAATAGCTGTTTGCTTTTGTGCTTTGTAACGTTCCACGTTTACATACGAATTAACCATAAAAAGAGAGGCGCACCTTTTCTCTGTCTTCTATCATACTGTATACATAATCAACGTGGCTTGGCGTCTCGACAAACTTTCCAAATCCATGAACAGCCTTTAGTTCGCACTCGTCCACGCAGACACGGCCTTCCACTATAACGTATTCCGGTATTCCGTGAACTTCCATACCCTGGAATAGAGTAAAATTGAATTCAGTGTCTTCGCGAAAGAAACGAAAGTACCTAGGTAACGGCAATTCGATAGCAATAGGGGTTAATCATATTTTATCTTTATCGCTCTTAACGATACCAGCTTGATTGAACTTCCTGCGGAACATAGGTTGACAAGACAAATGGAAAATAAATTCTAGGGCGCGTGCTCTCGATATTACAGGGACAAAGACTTTATTAAAGCTTAATATCAGCCAGCCCTTACCTCGAAGATGTTGAAGTCAACGGCCTGAACATGCGTCTGAGCGGAAATCGTACGCTTCCTGTTGGGGTCCCAGACAACGATATCTGCGTCTGAGCCGACCGCTATCACTCCCTTTCGCGGATACAAATTGAAGATCTTAGCGGCATTGGTGCTGGTCACTGCCACGAACCTCGTAGGATCCATTATTCCCGCGTGTACACCTTTCTCCCAAACGACTGACATCCGGTCTTCCACGCCGTTTACACCATTGGGAATCTTCGAAAAGTCATCTTTGCCCAGAGCTTTTTGTTCGGCGTTGAAGGTGCAATTGTCGCTACCGGTAACTTGAAGGCCATCTCTGGCGAAATAGAGCAGATCGTTTAAGTAGGTGACTGGTAAAATAAAAATGCCGATATCTTAAGAACATAGAAATTAGAATATCGCAGAGAATATTCTATAGAATCAAAGGTTACCTTGACATCTGACAAGCTGGAAGAATTTTCTAACATGTAAAGTATAGATTATAGAGTCGCGATATGACCGGTTTATCAAGTAAATAAGTAAAATTGAATGCTGACCGTGGAAATGATCTTTAAACGAGTTTTCCTCTGCCCGTTTAATTAACTCTAATACCAGCAGCGAGATAAGAGGCGCTTCCCACGCGATGCCTATTAAAATTACGTTCAGTTAGCCTCATATCGTGCGTGCCAATTTGTTACTGTAATTTATCGCTGTCATTTGAATACGCGGGGCATCCACATGCATACGGGTAACGTTATAATGGGAAAAATCGTTTTATCTCCTATTGCTAACCATCGACAGTCTTTCTGCATTAAGTTCCTATACAGGAATCGGCTACTTATCAGCACGAACCGGGAAGTACTCGAAACACTCGAAACGGGATAAACACGGCAAGCCATCGGATAGATCTCCACTTTGCTATACCGTCTATTTCATCGGTCGTCTCTTACGATCGCATGATTTGTCGATCACACCGATATAGACATAGACACCGATATAAATTGAAACTTCGAAAATTAACAACAACGAAGAGGATAAAGCACCGATATTTTTCAAATATAGTATATAACATTACCGTATAGATAGTATTTCGATTTGTGTCCGTCTCCTTGATTAATGTGAAAAGATTTAAAACTTTAGATTACTTACTGTGCTAGATGTTCGATTAGATAGGCAGGAGTGGTAGAATCGGGTCTCAATGGTGGGCTAGTAATGTAACGTCTCGCTTTTTCGATATCTTTCCCGTATTGTTCGCTACCATCGATACCCACGGTACTTGCAAGAGTCTCTCCAAACAGGACGACACCCTCCGACCTTTTCGAGGACACAACATCAGCAGCGGACTTGCTCGACAATGCCGTTACGTACAGCGGACAATTCACCTAAACCGCGATCGTCTCGTTTATCCTGACGTTGATCTTATCAGTGAAAGCGCGATCACAGCCGAAAAAAAGGGCAAGATTATCATATACAATAGTTGGCTGAACTATGTAAAGACTTATCGAAATTTTGTAAGAATATATAATAATCACATTAGCAGAGTTTAAATCAAGTTGAAATCGAGTTAGAAATGTATGTAAAAGTTACAGAATGTCTATTGTAAACATAAACTTCACGATTTAAACAGTGAATTTTCCATCGCATTAATAAACCTCAAGCATCAGATTTAACATTGATTATATTTTTAGTTTAAAGCAACAATTCGTATTCTATATTAATTGTTCATTAAGTTTATGTTTGCAACCGTCATATACATTTCTAAAGTGATTTCTGATTTTACTATTACAATCATGATAGTTGAGTCTTGTTGCAGTGTCGATAGAATTTCAAACATCTGCGTACAATGTAAGTTTTAAATATGAATTTTTACATTGTCAAAATCGTCTTCGGTTTTGTTATGTTTCTTAAAGGAATATTCTTTTCAGCCGTGTTCACGATACCGTGTCTAACTACAATTTAGAGACAACTTCGAGTTGAGCTAGATCACGTTTGTACATTGAGGGAATCGTGCCAGGTGATTTCAAACTTGCAAAGAAATAGGGCAAAGGAAAAGTAAAATCGAACTACAGTTACGATCAGTGTGCATGCACGGGAATTTTAGCGGAACGTCTAAATATAATTTACGACGCATGCAACATCGGGCAGCTATTATTATACCCTAATTGTACTTCAATGATCGTCTGTTGTAACATTTTAAAACACGATGGAGAATAATCTGCTTTTATGAAGTTTCATTGTCTAATGTATCAGATTCATAAATTTGTACAAAGTTGCAAGGTTTCGCAGAGACCACCTGGACTTGTTCAATTTAATCCCAGGTGCAAGTGGCTCTGTAAGTCTTTTAACACAGATCATTCTGAGTTTATGAAACGACCTTGAAATCTTGATATCTGAGATAATAGGTTTGTAGGACTTTAACAGTTTTACATCTAAGACTACGGAGACTAGTTCTGTGATTGTAATGTCCGCTAATGCGTAGTTTTAAATAGTTTTTACGAACCAAGACTACGTATCTCATATTTCTTACTTGTTTTCTTACATCTTTTCCGAATCCCTACTACATCCTATGCTATTCATTGCAATAGTAAAAACGGTATAGCTGAACCAAATGGCTCACATTAGCATTGTAAATTACATACTTTTCTTAACTAAAGTGTAAAGTGTAGTTCTTTCATAAGTATCGCATATTATTCTAATCATTTTTCGGTCAGCGAAACATACTGTTTTACAACCAGTAAATTACTTTCTTCGTTCACTCGTGAAATGGAATGTATAGAAGACTACGTATAATTATAACAATATCGTGTGATAAGTGGAAACACGAAGAGACTATGTCGTGGATGTCAAAGTCACCCTATCGAAGGTCCACGGTGGCTTCGACTCACTTGGTCAACATATTCAGCAACGCGCAAGATGTATCTGGGTCTGGTCTGAGAGGTGGGCTCAAAACATGCGCTGCTGCGTGTTTCCAACATTTGTGCGCGTAGTTGGTACCATCTGTGCCAATTGCAGCTGCCAAGGTCTCGCCGAAGACGCAAGCGCCACGCTTACGCGCAGCATCCACCGCTTCTGCGGCGCTACGACTCATCACATGCACTATATACAGTGGACAATTGACCTAAGCATGCAGAATTTTGATCGATTTATGCTTACAACGTCTTGTCTGAAAAACAACGAACCTGCCTTTCGTAAGGGTAATCTCAATAAGATCTAATAAATTCTTAAAATGAAACTGAGCAATCAAGTACCTTCTCCCTTAAATAAGATCATAGCACAATTGTTCTTTACATTTTGTCATAGTTTAAAACGATAAAAAGGAAAATTAGTTGTTCTGCTTTTGATTGAAACTGAATTAAAAATGTCATTCATTCGAAAGTAAAACGAGAGTGACAAAAAGAGGGTGATACGATCGTTAATAAACAATCATTCAAGGTACTACGATACATTGATCATCAAAGTAGCGGTGCTTGAAACAGTAAACAAGCGTACTGGACAAATATAAAGTGATCCTCTCTAAAAATAGAGTCCTCTCCAGACTGTCGCCCTTACCTGACTAGCTATAACACACGCTCTATTCACAGCCTCCGCTTCCACTTCTTCGGGGCGAGACATTTCGTGACCTTCCGGCCCCGTCACTCCTGCATCGAGCAATCGTTTCGTGTTCTAAAACAATTTCGAACGTTCTTGTCTACGTATATCCCTGAATTCGTGACTGCAAACGTACTGTGTCTATTTTCGCCGGATAATAGAGGGCCAAACATGGTAACAGTTGTTGAAACATTCAAACACAGCGTATTGCTCGTTTACTTCAAGGATAACTATACATCGTAAATCACGATGTGCCTCTTACCTCCGCAATAATATCGCCATTTTCCGCATGAACCATAGCGATGGCACCGAGCTCCTTGCACGTTTTGAACGTCTCAATTAATTCTGGATCCCTTAGCATAAACAGGTCGCGATAGGCCATAAACATTTTAAAGCTGCTGACACCGTGATCCTTCACCAACGTGGCCATCTCCTCTTTGACCTGCGATATAAATCGTTCAGCTGTAATACAGGGGAAATATGAGCGCCTAGAGCTAAACAGAATCGCTTTAAAAATAGAACCGAATCGCTTTCATGAAATAGAATCACTTCGAACGAAATAAAATCGCTTCCAACGGAACAGAATTGCTTCCAACGGAACAAAATTACTTCGAACGGAAGAAGATCGTTTTGAACGGGACAGAATCGCTTCCAATGGAACAGAATCGCTTCGAACGGAAGGGAATCGCTTTAAACGGAACGGAATTGCTTCGAACGGACGAGGAGTCCGACAAGCGTCAGCAAATAAGGAGCACGGCGATTTACATGCATCCGTACGCAGTTTGCTTGCGATTTCCTCACCGATCGTTTGGTATTCCATTCACGATCGCGATTACAGTTACAGAGTCGGCATATAGCAAGACAACTGCAGCTACCAGATTCGTACGATTTGCCAATTTGCCGCGGGATCGGTTTTCCCATATTTAGGAACGATCAGAGCGGACTCGTCGCTCGATGAGCAAACATCCAGGTCGATGCTTTATGCTCGTTTCAAGTCTAAACGATTTATTCGATTCAACGATTCTGGCAACGATCGATTTGCAATTTTCGTGCAGTTTCTCTGTTCAATCCATTCCACCGATTTCAATCGTCCGATTGATCATTAACGTTCGACAAAAGAAACGTTCAAAAGAGAGAGAGAGAGAGAGAGAGAGTCGAACGTAACAACCCTGGCAATTTCCGACGATCATCGGTGGATTACGTAAATTCTATTTGCGATCTGAATACTACTTGTTAACATTACATCGCTTCGTGTTAATACAGACTATGTTTAACTTCGCGGAGAGATGTCGGTGAACTTAAAAGACCCACAAGAAAAAGGTCATGCCCAGACGTGCTTTCTTTTCTAGGAAGGACTCGCATTACGGTAATTATCTCATTCTGGTTGACTAAGTAGAATAGAGGACGCGTGTAAACTGTATCATACTGGCTCTGTTTGTGGTAGTCGTCTCAACCTATCTGTCAGATCTTATTAATTCAACCTTCTAGCAACATATTTCTTTGTATTACGATAACGGCGATATAAAGATGGGACGACATTGAAGATTGTCTTGGACGCTTGTTGATCTGTTGAGAGGCTCACTTTTGGACTCCAGGACGTGACAGCGACATGGAGCGAATAATCGCAGCAGACTTTCTGATCGGCGGACTCTCGGTACCTCTCGTACGCCTCCAAAAGGGATTCGTCCTTCCTGGGGATGACGAAGTCGATGATCATCGTCGTACCACCAGCGACAGCTGCCTTGGTCCCCTGATAGAAATCGTCGACCGATTTGGCGCCCATTAGCTCGCATTCGAAATGGGTGTGTGGATCTATGCCACCAGGCATCACGTACTTCCCACGGGCGTCGATGATTCTAGTGCCACCCGGTATTATCAGATTGCGACCCATTTGCCTAGAAATAGAACGTTCACAATGTAAATGAATCCAGTGGTGGAAGCGATCGATTAAACGCTTCTAGCACGATCGATTGGTCGATTAGTTTATTGGAAATCTGTTTTCTTCCTTTTTTGTTTTTTTTTTTTTTTTACAAAAGAATCACGATTGCGAACGATCGTTAGGTATTTTTGAGTTTCAAGGGTGATTAGAATGCGATTTACGAAAGTAAAGAATGATACGTGACTTTAAATATTTGATTTTTTAAGAATAGTGATCTCTACTTTTCGATAATTTAAGTAAACCTAGACAAATCAAGCAGTTCTTCGATTCTGTTGCAAATAAAAATACTAGATAATATCTACAACTGTCCCGATATTATATTTAATCTTCGTTCTAAAAGAGGAGCAATGGCGTGAGTAGGTCTGCAATCTACGATTGGTTTGTTTAACATCGTTTTTCTAGGAGGAATCAATGATAACTGATAATGTAACACCGGTATCGATTCCTGTTATTTTTCTTTTAAAAAAATGCTAACGTTAAACCGAAATCGTTCTTCTGAAAATGAAAATACCGAACAAGATTAAAACTTTCCAGCATTAATTCGAATCTTCGTTCCAAAAGGGGAGAGCAATGAGGCGAGTTGACCAACAACCTCTAACCATTTACACGGTGCATAATCACATGGCTTTAAGCAAAGGCTCGCTATTACCTGCTTATTGCCTTCTTTAAACCGTTCATTAGGTAGTGCATGTCACGCTTGCTTGACAAATTGTACCGCCCATCATCGCGTTATCTTTCCATATTGCTCATTGATAAAACAGCCAGCGTTGTATCGCGTTTCGCTTGCGTAAAGTGGCGTGCAAACACGCGAGTAGAATACTCAATGAAACGTTGATCGTTCGCACGCGTAAGTTCAAAAGTATGTTTGCTCGCGAACTACAAATGTTACAGCGAGTACCTCAGGATCATAATTCTTTGACTTGCGCAACGATTCCGATTGACAATCGTCAACGTCAAAGAAAAAAACCGAATGATCAATCCATCGCATCGAAACGAGACAGAATTGCAGTTCCATCGTGAACGAAATATGTGCTTTCGTAAGTAATACGTCGATTACGTTGGATATCATCGAATTAAAAATATCGAACAACATGATAATAGCTGGATGTACATAATAAATTTAACATGCATGCGCGATAAAATATAGCTAATAAAGAATAAAAATTGCATTCTGTTATCGAAGTATTTTAACTTTCATTTAATTTTAATAAATTAGAAATTCAACGTGTAAAATATTAAATGGAATTCTGTTAATATCCAACTTTCTCTAATATGTTGATTTCCTAATTATAATTAGTAATTTTGATTTAAATATTAAACGAAATATTAATTTTATCGATATGATATATAATTTTAATTTAGCTAATATTTAACAGTAAGTGAAATTCTATTCGATAATTAATATTTATAAGAAGCCACGTGATTACATAATACACTATACTTTATAACGTTATATATTGTAGTGAAACGTATTAATTTATCGTGGTTCATGGAGCAAAACAGATGGAACTCTCGTGGCAGTCAATGTGTTAATGACGTAATTACACGCGTCTGAAAATAAATACGGCAAATGTATATAAGTATAAGGACTCTTACTTAATGATACCGTCTTCGATGTAAACGTCGTTGTCCGTGATCCCATCGTCGTTCACCACCTTGCCATTCTTAATCAGCAGCCTGTTTTGCGCGCTCTGGAAACAGAACAGTCGGTATCAATTCACATACCTTTTTCCAAAACGGTACCGCAACTTGTAATAACGTCGAATGCTACTGAATGATAATCTTTAACGAGATCTTCTTGCACGCTCCTGTATTATCCGCGTATATGTTGTGCTAATGTTGTATACATATGTAAAATTCGGCGATTAAAGAAAATAAATGCACATCGACAAGTACCACGCGAATTATTTACCACCGTTCTTTTCGGTAAAGTTGTAAACGATACTTTGTTACACGATTAAAACCATTAGAAATGTATAAACGGTGCTTATAGATAGGGGGAGCCGAGCGTCAATTTTCCAGTTGATATTAAACTTTTATAGGTCACTCGTCCACGAGACTTCTACTACGTAGATGAAAATTTCCGGTGTGTAGACTTACACAGTAAAATATTTGGATATTAATTATCTTTAATAATATCGACTAACGTTAATTACGATAATATAACTAATTACGATGAACTCTGATGATAATCAACACATATTAATTATCCAAATGCATTCGGCTATTTACAGTTTAATTATATTTCTTTTACAATATATTTGCCCTTGATATTTGCAGAAGCTTCCATATATAAACCAAGGTGTACGAATTTATCCTTTGATATTTAGATAATGCTTATCTTCTATTTATCATCTGATAATATCGATTCGTTATCTATTTATCCGTAATATCTATAATCATTCGGATACGCTATCGCTCGAAAATACCTGCACGTTTGCTCTTCGACATGATGTACATCAATCATAGAATTACGGATAGATCAAACTACTACGATTTTATTATTTTCCCGTTTTTCAATAGGTAATTTAACGTTATAGGCCGGTGATTCGATAGAAAAATAGCGAGTGTTGCTTTCAATTACTATTGCGTAATTAATAATATTTTTATAAAATTCGCTTACTCTATGAACCAGAAAAAAGTACTCGTGCTAAATATATATCGAGGCTTATTAATCCAACGAATTATAATTGTTGAAATATTTCTGTGACTTCTACGAAACGAATATTTAGAATAAATCTTCCAAATTCTATATACATATTCAAACTTGTTCCAAGCCTTATCAACATGGTCATGATAATCGTGTTTTAACTCGTGTTTTAACTCGTGTTTCGCTAAGATATTAGCGAAGTTTCGTCATATAAACGTTTCTAAACATTGGAATCGTACAGTGTCATCTAAAAAACCTCTGCCTCGAATGAAATTACTTCTCATTGAGAGTTGACCAAACCCCCTGCGCACTGTCCTTGATATTCGTTTGCAACGTGCGTCGGATCCAACATCCGGTGCAGACGATTAATGTGCGTATATTACCTCCACACTATAGTATACCAATCAGTATATAATAGAAGTTACGCTTCACGCACTTCCGCCAATGCTGAATTTAGAGCAGTATAACCGATGTGCTACGACTGATAAGCGTAAGATCCCGTATTCCGCGATACATCTTTCCATTCGAAGGAATACAGGTTTCGCTTCTATCGTAAACGTTCTCGACACGGAAAACGCGCGGTTTTTCGCTGATCCACTTCGGACATTACCATACAATCAGGATTTGAAAACCGTGCTCGCCATATATGTACGTGCCATTTCCGCAATGAATAAAGGAACACATCTCTTTTCGCTATGTTTTCGACGCTAACCCTCGTGTAAATACTAACAATTTTTCCCACATCTTTCGAGACAATAAGAAATATCTACACGCGAGTGTATCTTCTTAAGATTCACACTTTTTTAGTCCTGCATTATGTCTTTCGACGAACAACACTGTTTCAGAAGAACTATCCTCTACGATAATAAGAAACAGTTATACGTGACTGTATTTCTTATCATCCTTACATTATGTCTCTCGACTAATTACGAACTTCGCAGGAATTATCATTTAAAATAATGGGGAATATTTGCACGTAACTGTATTTTCTTTAAAGTCCTACCTTTTACTATCGTACTATCCCTCTGCTCAGTAACAAAACTTTAGACAACTTATCGTCCAAGATAATAATTCAGATTGTTCAAAAATCTACGTATCAACAACTATCTATGTATTTGTGTGTCTATCGTTACGTGTCTCGATCAATTAAAAAATCCAGGTACCCAATCCGAAATATCAAGCAAACCCTTAAGAATCAGCAAATTATCGAGTACAGTGGCATCGTGATTAAAAAACAAAGATCCTGACCTCACTTTATGCTCGTTGTAGTATAAAGAAGAGCGGACAAAACGTATAAATATTAGCGTGGATCTCGTAGGTGGAACAAACTGAAGGGAGACCAGGGAGAAAGGAGTTCACGAGGCTGCATAAGGGACTTTCGACAACCACCCCTGAGGCTTTCCCCGTCCGTAGGAAGATGAAAGCGTATAGGGGAGAAAGATCAGAGACGCCATAGAAGGGAACAGTGGAAAAAAAAGGACAATCCATCGTTGTCGCCGGCACCACCCACGTTTTATAACCGATCCATGGTCCGTACCCTTCGCACTGGCTAATGCAACGCGTGGTGTAACAAACCCTTCACGCAGGCTGGAGGTCTCCACCCCGTAAAATCGCTTCGAACACCCTGTGTGAATTTAAACCACCGTGAATAGCCGTGGCTTTCATGAAATCGATCCCAATCTGCCTCGCCCCCTCTGATGTAAGTGTTGCTGCAAGGTGTACTTTGTTAAATCGGATCTTGTCGAACAAAGGGAGGGTGATATATTGGATGTTCGAAAGGGTACAAGTCGTTAAAAGAATGCAGCGTTTTCTTAAAACAATGATTTTACAAGGGATGTGCCTTTTCTAATAAATTTTGCACGCTAAACTACCTCAACCATAGAATGAAATGGTGGCACAACCTTCGGTCTAAAGCAATGGAAATGGAACGAATATCGAGAACTCGTTGGCGCAATTCACGTGGGCAGAGACCTTGTCATCTTCACGGTATAGTTATTAGGCACGGACGCGACATGTGCGTTTCATGTGTTAGAGAATCTTCGCTTGGATATTTTCAGCAGACGACCGCTTAAAATACGTTAGCCGTACGTCGGCGTGATTTTCGAGAAAAGAAATCCTACCGTTCACTTCTCAGACACGTTTAATACCATTTCGTGTCAGTTGCGAATTTAGCATCTACCGTGATTCCATACGAAGGCCACAGGAGAAGATTTTCCGTTTTTACAAAACAATTTTGAGATTCGCTACGTCGTCCACTGATCCTATGTTCTCAAAATGATCTTATTATTTGATTTTAGGGACTTCTAGGTGTGCTTCTACAGCCTCCTCAGAATCGTAAAAATATCCTCATAATATTAAAGTGGTGAAAGACGTTAAAACACCCCTGTTTACCTTAACAGTTGTATCTTTAACTTCTACAAAGCCTTGTCAATTATATCTTTCGCTCGAACGGATTCTTTCCACTTTTAGCTACTTATATCGCGTAGAAATGTTCCTCTTTAATCGTAATATGACATCAAAATCAAAAAATCAACAGAAATGATACGTATTTATCATGCTCTTCTCCTGTAATCTCCTGTGTTTTAACAATTCGTCCAGCCCCATTTCGTTCACGGTTCGATCTATCAATTTACACGTCAATTATCATATATAGGTCATCGAATGGAGTACTTCTAAGTTTCGACACGTTCAGAATCAAACACAAGGAAAATGATGAAACGAAGAAAAAACGTGGATAAAAGCACGAGGCGACGCGTCATAAGATCTTCCACCCCCGTACGGAAGTACGCCCCTGGTAAAATCGATATCTCCAGCATTTCCCGGCAACATGCCACGAATTCATCTGAACTCGAGCAAACATCGCCCAAATGGAAGATCTTATCAAGCAAATGAGTATCTAGTACGAGAATTCAGATCCCAATCGAATCGCACGCTCTGCTTTTATCGCGTAAGTTCGAACACATTATAATAAGGTAGATTGTATACGGTTGCATGCGCCTAGAAGACGCTGTCGCTTGGATCGCCGTTCCAGTTCGTATCTGGTCCAATTAAAAGGCGATTTCTTCGTTAATTACTATATCCAGACGATTCAGAGCGCCAGCCGCCAAGGCTTGACCGCTTTCACGAAGGGAAAAGGATTTTTCCTGCGTTCTTAAGGAGCGAAACTCGCAGGTTTCTATCGTTGATTTCTTCGAAGAAAATGAAGTGGACGCGTACACGGAGAAAATACTCACGGTGGCTGACTCGTCCCGCTCCAACCAGACATCGTACAAGCAACTCTCTGGCTGGTTAACTCGACAAACGTTCGTCGAGCTGCCTTTTGTATCGTCTAAACGTGGTCCAAAGGTGCACCACATATTCGACCATTTAATACACCAACGGGATCAAAGAGTTAACGGTAATTGCATAACGTTACATAATAATGGGTGGCGCATCTTTTTAACGCTTTCTTAAAGTTTCTTCGAGCAACGAAAGTCTAAACGCGTGGAATGAAATTCGTGTTAAACTAACATAGGACTATAGTCGTACTCGGCTTATGGCGATGTAACCTTGTATATAGATATACCGTACACGAGGTGTAAACTTGGAGATTACGTTACTTGAGATCTAAATACATTTTAATAGCGAGAAACGAAGAAAGCACTCGAAGTGATTTATCGCGAAAGATACCGATAGGCATTGAACCAAATGGTAGACGCAAAGTAATCGTGTGCATTTCTGTAACTTGAAAACCGTAAGTTGTATCTACAATTGGAAATTTCGACACGCAATCAGGGAATCACACCTTGCGTCGATACGCGAAGAACGTGTGTACGATAGAATATATTTAAGTATAATCGGTCTACGAGTCGTCCTTGCACTTGTATAATCGAACGAAGAAAAAGAGGGGCGAAAAAAGGTCAATACTGATCCGATAAGCCGCTCTAATTTCAGTTCGCGATAAATTTGCCGCGGGAACGACCAATGTGACTCGCACCTGGCTTCCCAGTGTCTATTTACGTCGGTAGAATAATGCCGGTAATTTACATTTTGGCTGACCGACTTCCATTCGACTAAATTCTCCGTCAAGTTCTCGGTGAAACAAACAGACGACGATGAGTATACCCGTGTCGAACCACTTGTCGCCAGTGGAAACGCAAAACGAATTGTAAGAGGTTCGAGGGCCTAGCTACTCGATGAAGTTCTTAATGAACAGGACTATTATTCTGTACACGGGATTTGGATCCTTTTTCTGAACAAATAATTAACTTCCTCTCCAAGTCTTCTGTACCCTTTAATGCAGTAGATACATTAAAAATGTTCTAGAGATCTATGTACACAACGAGACTCTTCATTAATGCTACTCGAAATTTATATACAGAATGTAAACTGCTTTCGTCATTATTATTTTATAGAGGACCAGAGAGACAAAGAGAACCGGAAAGATTGCCTCGCTGAATCCTTTATGTCGTCTGATGAAGTACGAATCTAAATCAAATTTGAGCGACTTAAAAAGCTCGATTACATTCTTACTACTGTTTCAATCTGCATATATTGGCCAGCCTTATAAATAATGCAATCTTTTTTAATCGTTCGATGATGCAATTCCAGCAATTAATCAGTGACGTATTTTCCTGTATAAGACTCCTACGGCAACGAGATCCATTGTGAGAAACTTAATTCGAGAAAGAGCCATCCATCCTAGAACAGTTTATAAGTTAACATACACACATGCGAAAGTTCTACATATAGAATTTCAAGTTTTTCAATGTTTCTTCGGAAGAGTCAGACGAATCAGCCGTTTTATATCTTCTACACCCTCCAAACGGGATAAAAGGCACGGGCAAAAATGTCAGTCACCACCCACGGTTTATTTTTGCTCGCGGAAACCATCCAGCTCCTGCGAACAGCTCGCAGGGACATAGAGACTAACGGAAGATCCGTAATTCGATGGCTCTCTCATATACGATTTACCGTCTGGCTGTCGTCGAGAGCGTGCACAGTACACACTCTCGTAAAATCAAGCTCCGATGGTTTTTCCGACTTCAGGTCGGACGTATGTAGTGTCGACGAACTATTGATTCGCCGGCGCAGCCCGCGTTACCGTGCTTTTATAGCACCCACGGCACAGTGCCGTACGATTTTCCCAAGCGTGTACGAATTATCGTCGCGAATCACACACTGTATTAAGCCCTTTCACGTCATCGACGTTTTGAAACTAGTATCTATAGCTAAACGCTGGAAATACAGTTAAATTTCAACCACATGCAGAAAGTTCACTTTTCTAATTCTAATAATACGTCATGTATACACGTACTATGTCAGATAAACGACGAATTGATCTTAGTTGTTGGAATCGTTAAACCGGTGTATATGCAATATTTTTCCAAATAAATCTTTAACCAGATATAGTTTTTTAAAACGTTATCTACTTGATCAGTTCATATGCTTTGGTGCACGGCTTTGCGGTTTCATTGCTACAGCCAATTGTCGATTTCAGGATAGAATCATTTATTTAGAATAGAAATTTAGAATAGAATTGAAAAATGTTTGGAATCGAGTTGTTAGAATTTCTTCTAATTAACTTCGTTAAATAATCTATTGATGGAAACATTGTCTGTATGGAATGGATAGTGCCTGCTAACCGTCCCGAAATAATCATGAAAATAATTTATCCCGTTGAAAATACAGGAGGAAGCACAAATTATTATTAACACGTATATGTGTAACATCCTAGTAATTAATAGACTTTGTTGTTAGAATTCGCGTCTCTTAATCTTACTAAAAGAGCGAAAAATATTGAAAGTTCTAAGTGATCCTAATTCGATGACCACGGACCGTGATTCACGCAAACTTTTATCCACCAAATCGGAACTCGCGGTATTTGGTATCGTTAGAGCACCTTCCGCCTGTGAATAGCTTCATCTTTCATAATTGAGAAATTCTCACGCGTTATATAACGACGCATCGTGTAATTAGGGAAATTGTTTGGAGAAACGAAAGAGATATATATTGGTATCTATTTATGCCGAATCTCTGATGCTATGATTGTATGTTAAAATACACTTTCTCGTTCCCATGCCTCGATCTTAATGTACGTCTATATAGGAAAGTAATTGACGTATAAAAACTGGAGCATAAAGCTTAGCAAAATTGCGTTTAATTTGAATTAATAATTGCGATTGTCTTTATACTTGAATACCTCTTTGCGTCATTCTACGTATTTGAGCGTTACGTGATATTAATTTGTGAAAAGTGTACATTGCGTCATCGTGGGAAGTAAGTGAAATGCAGCCACCCCCTGAAGAATTATAACTTCGCCTGCGTTATCTGTGAACTGAGCCTTCTTACATGATTGAACTATTACTTGTTAGCGGAACATTACAAGTTACAAATTACAAGATACGCGTTACAAGTTACAAGTTACGGTAACAGGTTTGGAGATAAAACATAAATTTTTTGTACAAGTAAACTCCATCAATTGCAAATCTCTTAATTATGCCATTCGTCGAAAAGATAGTAAAATTGCAAAAAGTTGTCGGTTACTTGATATTACCGTGATATTATAACTCCATAGGAAGGATTCTGATTGTAGAGCTTTATGGAACTGCTTAACTAAGAAAAAAAGTGTAACCGTAGAAAAGTGTAAAACGAGTTTGACTAAACACTTCGCATCTGCATTCGATGTAAAATGGCAATAAAATGTAATGCTATCGAAAAAGCGAATTATTACTATCTACTAGTCTAATCTACTAATCTATTTACTATCTAACAAACTATAAAATGGTAATTTATGACATCTCGCTACAAATTGGTCATTTAATTCGCATATTGCGTTTGCACACTCTGAATTTTACTGTGACTCAGTTCTATAGATGCATCGTATGCATAAAAACATAAATGTAGTACATTTGTGTTTCTGTAGACATGCAAGTTGGCTCTTTTCACGAGAGAGACCGGTGCGGTGCCGGGCGCCAAGACGCTCCGATCAATAAGGCAGCAACCTTGCGATCACTGCGATGGTGCGAACTTTCGGTTTTAATAGTGACGCAGAAACATCCATATCTATCTATTTACTTTCTACCATAACGCTTCTTCTAAACACTTCCTTTGAACTACATGTTACGGTATGTACCTCTTCGAGGTTACGATCCGTTTAACGAACCTTATGGCCTGCGGTAAAACAAAGGGAACGGGATAAGGACTTGGCAGTGGCAACAATTAATACGACAATTAACACAAATAAAGTATGACGCTTTCTCAACATTATGTCGTCGTTATAGTTTCATTAACGATAATAATTAATTAATCTTACTGTTGATTACTTTTTTTGTATTTAATAACGACACGTCGGTATCAAGACCTGATACGAGCAACTAAAACAAATAAATTATGTTTTCTTAATATTGTATCATCGTTATATAATCGTATAAATATCAATAATTAATTCATTTTACCATTAATCATTTCTTTTTTATTTTTCTCTGTTAATTGTGAATGGTTTGTTAAACACATCTATGCTATCGATCGTAAGTTCGGTGACCCCTTGCTGCGACATGTTCAAGTTAAAACTATGAACATTTAAAATTATCAACAAATACGATATCTTTCATATTTATATTTTTGATATTCTAAATACGAGATATGGTACATAACTCGGCTGAAATTGAAAGAACGAAAGAAACTTATAGATACTGTGGTAAATGAATATTAAATTAACCGTTATAGACGAAAACAAATCGATATGACGTTTTAAGCAAGGGCTATTCTAGTCATGAATTCACGTCAGGCAATATCGAATATAGGATGTACGTACTGATTTTATTGCTGCACTAATCATGTTTCAGAGATACTTGCATCGATTTACATTGCACACGGTCCACGGGCGACTATCATGGTCGTTTATCTACATACAGCCGATTATTTTTACAATTATATAAAGTTTCATCTTTTCTTTTCTCATACTAATTATCGTGCAATTACTTGTTGACTAGTTCGATTATAAGTAACAAATCTTTCCATTTCTTCTTTTCTTATATGGGTGAAGTGTTATGTCAAAGTCGAAATATTTCCGTATAATGCGCTATTTTTATTTTTAAACATCTATTTTATTCGTTGTAGGGCACACGTTACTCATAATATGCTGTTATTAAAATTTATATAAAAAATTAGTTTGTCATGTAAAGATGACGATTATATATATATATATAATTTTAGTAGGAAAAGAATGATTACTGTGCTTCATAGTAACGTGCATTATAAAATTCATTAAATTTCGCAATATTACACGTGATGCAAATACTATTCAATGCATAAGACTAAATAAACCGGTGTTTGCTCCACGTACATTTATGAATAAGAAAATTTTTGCGCAGTTTATTTACGTAATGATATTTAAACTAAAAGGAGCCAGCTCCTATGACCACCGAAATAATAGAATAGAAATAAAAACAGACTAGATCGACAAGGAACTGACCTGCAGGTGAATGGGGACCTTCTTCACCGGCGTGCTCATTTTTGACTAAAGAAAGGATTACGTTGTCTAAAAAGAGTGAACCACACGATCTTACCGGACACGCAGTATATGCTATACCAACGCTGTACGTACACACTATTTTTGCTTAGAAAAAACGTATCACTTGCGCGAAGTTTTCCCGAGGTAAAAATCAAAAGGCGCAAGATCGAATCGAATCGAACAATCGACTGCGACTGACGCTACGGGCTACGAGTGCGCGTCGCACCACGGTGGTAAATTTTCCTCCCTACTCCCTTCATTTCGGGAAAGGTGGGGACCATCCCCACTATACATCTTATGTTCATCATATACTGCAAATAATTTCTGTTACTTTAAGTTCTAAAATTTCTTAATTATACGCAATAAAATAAATCCAAAAAGACTGGAACTATTTTTATCTTATTTACATTTTGATATATGAATATTGAAATCATTACAAAAATATGCCGTAAGTAATTTTAAAGCCACTCTAAATTCAGAAATTTCTTAGTAATTTGACATAATAAGATAAATTCCAGAAGAGTAAAACTACACATAACACATTTGCATCTTGATATATAAATAATAAAATTGTTATAAAAATTTCATAGACATTTTGGCACTTCATTGTAATTGCTATTATCAATTGTCGTTGTTAATCGTACAGTTTGTAGGTATGTAAACGATATATTTTAAAAAGTCGAAATTAATAAGAGAGATATCTGTATAGATTGAATATGTTCCCGCCAAAATAGAACGCGATACTTCCGTTTAAACATGGCTATTCGTTTACATATGAATCATGATTTGTCCGAAGAAAAACAAAGTGTATTACATTTAATGCCATGCAAAATTTATGGTGATGAGTCCGCAAACGTTTCTACTTATTTTACACCTTACATTCGTGAAGTAGACGATAAAGGTAAGTTCATTAAATTTGAATTAATTATCGGTAAATATACTTGCATGTTTGTATGTATATCTTTTTCCGCAAATAATATTGCTTTAATCATATTAATATTTAATATTTACAATTAAAAAGTAAGAATTATCCTTGTTTATATATAGTTTATAATTCTTCATTTCGTGGATATCCACTTCAAGGAAAAAAGATAACGCTACCTTCTGGATACAAAGGTATTACATTTGTTGAACACAAAAAACCAGAAGTAGAACATGTTGAACGTAATTTATACTTCACGGGAGCTTTCTCTCATTTTACATACTGGAATTATGATAAATTGCCATCAAAAAATGATAGTTTAGCAGCTGCTATGGATTGGATAGATATTGCTGAAGCAGTAAGTTATTAAGTAAAAAATAAAACTTCATTGTAGTTTGTAGAATATAATAAATATTTAATTATATTTCTTCCATAGCTACATTCTACAGAATCATAATTAAAAGTAAATCTTAACATAATTCAAAATGCATGTTATACATTCAATGGATTATACAGATTGTACTATTTTAATACAAAGATAAAAATAAATATATTTTGTATATTTTATATATGTTGTAGTTTATTAACCATATTATATCATGAGCATATATTTTTGTCATACATAACAAACAACTTATAATTCCTTATGACATATTGTAAACATAGCAAATAATTTTTGGTTTATTTAGGAAAGCTGTTTCAAAAATGTGCAGTCTTTTACAAGATAAATAGTATATTTGTAAGTCATTTTCTTATTTTTATAAATATATAAAAGTTGCAATGAGGGAAGATGAAAGCATTTACTACCTTTTTGTTAGCACAGAAAATCTTTTCTTATTACACATATATAATAGTATTGAGTGTAATATATTATAGTATTTTTAATACTGCTTATAATGACATCAGCGAAATAGACTGTTACTTATAAATTTATAATCAGTGCAATATAATCCTTTGTTAAAGTTATATTCAATGTGACGTTCATATGCAGCTGTTTGTTTATGATCATGTTTGTATAAAATTCATATAAAATGTTTTTTAAAGACTATTTAACATAAGTTGGCAGTTTTGGAATGAATATTTGTAAGAAATACATGCACAGTTTCTAATGGAGTTTTTTTTATACATGCATATATGTATATAGATAGAAAAGTTAAACTAGTTCTAGTTTCATGTACATTGGCAGTATTAAAGGCAAAAGAAGTTTTTTTTTTTAATTATAGAACAATTAATATTAAAAAATTAGACACATTCATAAATGTTTATATTAAAAGAAATCTTAAATATAATAAATATTTAAACACATAAAATAAATATTACAAAATTACTGCTAAAATATGATAAAATTAAAAACAAAAACAATCATCAAAAATAAGATTTATAGAAACATAAATTTTTCATATAAATTAAAGCATTTTTAGTTAATAAATACTTTGGTACGTAAGTAATAAATTACTATAAAATGTATTCTTATTATTAAGGATTTTCTGATCAGTCTACACAACCTATTTACAACTGCATCATACTTCTAATACCCAGCTAATCTAAAAATAGGTCCATCATATATCACTTCACTTCATTTTAGCAAAAGCACCCTAATACTTATTTATAAAATTAAAAAGTAAGTTTGTGTGTGATATTTTGTATTACTACAAAAAAACCAATCACATTATTTTGTCTTGTATTTTATAAAAACTCTAAAAAGGAAAGAAGTCCTTATCACTACTATTACTATACTGTGTATGCATCTTAGCCCTTCTTACTGTTACTAAAGCTAGATATACATAGTAAACAATCTGTGACTTCTACTATTGCACGGTTTTTAATTTGTACCCTGATTTTTAAGTATTATTTTTGTAACTTACTTAAAATTGTTTAATTATTCAAATTCAATAACTGAATAAATTTAAGAAAAAATATTTTGTAATAAATATAATAGTTTTCCTAGATATCTTTTAGTTGAAAACCATATAGTTGGAGCAAGTATTTTGAATACCATTATATAGCTCAATGTATATTTTAAAAACTGAGATGGACAGTTCTATTATCATATAAAAAGTAATTGTAAATTAGTTAAATTACTATAACTTTTGTACAGTTCACATATGACTATATAAAACACTTATTAAATCTGTGCATTTTAAAAATTATTATATAAAAATTATTTTGACTTTCATAATACTGATTATGAGAATGTACCTAACTCATTTGTTTGCTCTTGATGATACTTGTTCTGATCTTGTTGTTGTTTAATAAATGCACTCAATCTATTAAGTAAGAACTGTTTATCATGACCTTCCAGCACTAATTGATTCTTTAAAACTGTAACCATGTGTTTGTTTGCTATTGATACAGCATAATAATAATATAAAAGTAAAGTAAGAATAACAAAAGCTGGTACACCAAATCCAGCAGTACCAAGGAAGTATAAAATAGATTGAAGCCAATAAGGAAATTCTGCAAACATCACAATTAATAATGACCATACAGACTCGAAACCTCTAAATGGCCCACAAGATTTTGATGGCACTATTTCTGCAATAGAATAACCAATTGGGACTGTAGATAAAATAAAAGAGATCAATAGAATCAACATAAAAAATGCATTCGATTTACTTGCTCTGTAAACTTTACTTGATGGGGTACTGTTTACTAAACAAGCAAATTTTTTTATATAGAACAGTACAAAAGTACCAAATATTGCAATTAATGGTAATAAAGGTGCATAAAAGAAACCAAGCCAACAGATAGTTTGCAAATAAACAACATCTAACACATGCTTAGGTAAATCAAATTCTTGTTCTCCGAAAAAACGTAATACTTTGTTTTCCGTATGTTTTGCTATTAATGACCTGGGAAAATTGACAAAAAATGTCATGAAAAATTGAAGAAAAAGATCTGTAATATAGAGTTTGAAGAACTGTTGTCCTACAAATGTTTCCCAGCACAGTGGTCGTCTATCAGCAGTACATTTATTATCCGTTACCTCCGTTACAATTAGTCTATAAAATGATGTGAGTAGAACAATGAAAGAAGAAAGTCGTAGAAATACAGTTCGTAAAAGAGTTATGCGTATAACAAATGAAGGACTATAATTTTCTAAAGAGACTAGATATCGAAATAGGAATGGTACTGCAAGATTTAAAACAACGATACATACGTACGGAAGAAATTCAAAAAATAAGTAAGCAATTTTATTCAAGGATAAAGATTGCAAGTCGTATGTTTCATTGACTTGTGGTGAAACTTGATCGAGTGAAAATTCAAATATATGATAAATCAATACACCAGAACCACATAACACTACTAGAACTATTAAATTAATAAAGAAACGCATGAGAAACAATTTTGTTGTTTCTTCTCTCGTTCGATTTTGTCTTTCTTCTTCTAGTCTCTCAGCTTCTAAAAATGCTTTCATTTCATTGTATAATGCTTTATGCTTTACAGCTGCAGACTTTTCATTATGTATACAATAATCCCAACCACCAAAAACTAAATTACAATATTGATAAAACTGGCCTTCATTTTCTACTACCCTCTGTTTAAAACTTTTAGCAGCTGACTTAACAATAGCTATTAAACTAAAAATAAATACACCGACAGTTGCAGAAATATAGGATAATGGTAAATTAAAAAATATACCAGAAGTATCATAAGTCATATGACTATATGCACCATAAAACAATAAAGTATATTCTAATATACCAGTGCCCTGAAAAATGTCTGTTATACTACTACTTTCTTGAGTTATGTTCCAATATAACTCTGAACAACAAGATATACTACTACTATTATTAGAATTTATGCATGACTCATCTTCTGGCATATTCAATAATATTGCAGGTAACACAATAAATGAAAATATAATTATAAATAAAAGAATATTAAGATATAATAACCATTTGATGAATAAAAAGTATGCAACAACTCCCATTCCAAAATTCCCACCAATTGTTTTAAGACTATCATTCCATAATTCCATTTTCGAATATGCTTCCTTCATTCTGATACGAAATTGTTGCCAAGCTTTCCTTCGTTGCCATTTCAATTGCTCAAAACCTTGCAATCTTAACTTTGTAGCACTCTGAAATATATATATATATATATATATATATATATATATATAAAAACAGATATATAACAGTTTTAAATTCTATTAATAATTCTATTAATCTGCTTAATGTTGTCATTAACATACTTGTAACTGATTTTTTAATTGTATTTTCTGTGCCATGCACACAGGCATAGCTTTGATTTGCATTATTTCTTCCCAAGTACGTTCTTCATTAGATAAGTTTTCAGATAAATCTGGTAACATAGACACTGCTGCATCATGAATATTTGTTGACATACGTCTTGATGTAGTTGTACCGCGAGATCTTGTACTAGTACGCCTCCTTAATGTTGTTTTAGTATCATTACGTATTCGTTTGGCAGTTGCTATATCAAATAACAAGAACAAATAACATTAACTGGTATTAATATCAAAATATTAAGCATGCAATGTTTCTTTTATGTACAAAGTCTATTATTCATAAACTTACCAACACGAGACTTTTTACTTGGTAGTAAAGTAGCTATATGAGAAGGATCTCTTTGTAATGCTTGTTGTAAATCTGCTTCAATTGCTGCGGGATAACTTTCCTGATAAAATTCAGCACCAGCCTCTTCCCAACCTTGTCCTTTGTCACAAGCACGTTTCTTTCGTTCTCCCCCTGACATTTTTTCTTTTTATGAATAGTTGTAATTTATGTATGAAATTTTCTTCAAAAACCTTACACACAAAATTGAAATATAAATTATTCATAATAAGTAAATTTACTTAAAACACTTTGCATTCCAATTCACAATAAAAGCATCTAATATTTATCAAATTTTTATTATTTTTATATATTTAATTATTAGTTAATATACATACATATAAATGATGAATCTTTATAATTTTCTGTCAAATTATAATTTAAACAAGTTCCACTAAGAAATAACGCTAACAATAAGATTTTATATGTTCGGTTATAAGTACCTAATTGATAAGAAGTACCGAAGATGAATCAGTCGATCAAGTATTTTGTAATTGTGTCATTTCTTGGGGATACATATCATCATTCTTTTGTTCTGGTCGATAACAGTACTCATAAAAAAATAACACTTTAACATGCAAAACACTGATCTTCATAAGTCATATGATACATACATAGATTGCAGGTGTAAACTATGACGTAGATTACGCGAGATATCAACATATTAAATCAAACAAATATTAAATTTAGTATTTCTGTATGGCAGAATTTCTTATTTTTCCAGGTGATTAAAGCAAAATAAGTAGAACGATTCAACCAGAAAACGCACATCGGCATTTTGTTTTGCCATATATCTAAACCCGTGTAATTTGTAGACGGCTGATAAAACACTGAATCATGAACCAAAAGCAATATAGAAGGTATCATTCTACTTCTGCAAAATGCACTATATCAATGTTCTAATTACGACTAACAGAAAATTCTGAGTACGATTAACTTTTTAATAGATTTTTAAATGTGTGTAATAATGTTCCTGCTTTTAGTTACAAATTAATTAATTGATAAAAAAAAAAATAAAAAAATTAAGTCACTTGTTATATGCTTTATATATATATATATATATTCATATACATTCAAATATAAATTATTGATATGCAATCATAATATATATTTAATAAGTATTTTATACAATTAAATATTTTAATCAATCAATTAATCTCCTCACATTATTACATTATACAACTTAATTTTAACACACTTGTCATTTCTTCATTGTACAAAAAAAGTGCATATTTACAAAATTCAAACACAAGTACATAGCCAAAATTAACATTCAGAACACAGTAAAGTATTCTAAAGTAGAATATAACAATTATTATAATTCTATAAGAGTAAATAATTTATCTTATAAAAATAGTATCAATGTTTTTAATTCATTTTTAGTTTAGAATTAATATTTTCAATTCACATAATATTTAAAAATATAATATAAATTAAGCAATTATATGTTATATAAAAATTCATTGATATTAATTATTATGCTCTGTGATGTAAATATTTTTTCTATTACTATTATAAGCATAAGAATAATATTTTACATAAAATATTTTAGTATTGTCGTCCTCCTCGACCTCCTCCACGATTATATCCACCACGCTGATAGTTATCTGTTCCAGAATTGGCGCCACCCTGATTCCAGCCTCCCTGAACTCTACCTCCTCTTCCTTTACCACTACCTCCTCTTTGATACTGTTGTCCGCCTTTATATTCAGATTTGTATCCTAAATAAATTGATTATTAATCAATAATTTGATTAAAATTCTTTATAAAATTTATATGAAACACTATTATAAAATTACTATATTTACTTATATATATCCTACATTTTCACTTTTATTATCTATATTTTTCAATTAATTACCTCCATCTCTGTTATCTCCGCCGTAAGTATTATTTCCACCGCCTCCATAACCACCTCCTTGTCCACCATAGCCGCCACCATGCCCTCCTCTGCCTCCTCCTCCGTAACCACCTCCTTGGCCTCCTCCTCCATAACTACCTCCTTGGCCTCCTCCTCCGTAACCACCTCCTTGACCTCCTCCTCCGTAACCGCCTCCTTGACCTCCTCCTCCGTAACTGCCTCCTTGACCTCCTCCTCCGTAACTGCCTCCTTGGCCTCCTCCGTAACCACCTCCTTGACCTCCTCCTCCATAACCACCTCCATATCCTCCTCCTTGCTTTCCTCCATATCCTCCTCCTTGTCCACCATATGCACCACTATTAGAAGCATAATTGGAACCCTGATATCCATTGTCTACATAACCAGTATTACTGCTGTATGAATTTCTATTATCACTGGTGTAAGAATTAGAACTTTGAAAACTGCCACCTCCACGCCCACCACCTCTACCACCTCCTCGACCTCCGCTATAATATAAAAGTATATATATTCATTTTGAATGATCTTACCAAAACGTATTTTTTTTACTTTATCTTACCCAGAAGTTAAAGGTCCAGGTACTCTATCCTTTTGCCAAGGTGGCATTTCGGGAGGTGGTGGTTCTTGTTCATATGGTCTTCCACCTCTGTCTGGTACCTCTCCTATAATAACTCTATTAATTTCACTTTGAGTATTTTTCCTAACACTTGCGTTGCTTGTTTTCTCCATTAATGCAATATCATCTCTTGCTGCTAGTAAATCAGCAAATGTAATATCTGGTTCTGCATTCAAAAGTTTCCTAGTTTCTTCATATTGTCTATTTAACTCAGCCTCTTGAGCTTTTACTTTGTCTGACCACTATATTTGGAAATAGAAATCATACGTTTTTTTAAATTATACATAAATATAAATAGCTTTTGTAACTTTATCTTAAAAATAGCTATGTATACTTACTAGAAAAGATTGTACTGTTACATCGAGCCTCTTGAGCAACATATCACGGCGCATTCTGTATTCATCATGTAACTCTTGTTGTAAATGTTGAAGATCATTCCAATCTGCTTCTGAGAATTGATGACTAATTAATGGTTGGCCTACAAGCTCAGAAGGAGCCGTTTTTAACACTTCAGTCAATTTATTTTGCAGTCTTGTAAAAAGTTTCTCAGAAGTGATATCATTTGGTGGCCTTTCAAAATTTAAAGCTATTGACATATCTTTAAGATCTTTAGCTGTGTCACTCTCTTCCTACATAGAGTATATATACAAACTCTCATTAATAAAACTATAACATCATTTATATATTTTTGTCCTACTTTGATAATGGTAACTTACAACAACGACAGCCATGGAATTCGAACTTTTATGCTTCCTAAATTCTAATAATCTGCAAGTTTTTAATTCTGCTCCTAAAAAATCTAACAAAATGTACCTATCTTGTTCAGTTGCTAATCTTGTATTAACATTACCAGTCATTAATCTCTCATTCATACATCCTAATTCTTTAAGAAAACAGCTTAACTCTAAGAGGAAAGAACTAGAATCATCTGGAGACATTATGGCATGAATAGTTTCATCAATATCATTGAGTATTGCAATCTCATCTGCTAACCATGCTACAAGCTTTGTAAATTCTGGAGATTTTGGACCTTGTTTTACAGCCTCCTTAAATTTATTGGGGTCTGTCAGCTGACCATTGTACCTATAAAATAAAATAATTTATCAAATAACATAATTAATAAAATTTATGTTAAATATGTAATTATAAGTAACACATCATATTAGTAACTTTGTATGTTCAATTAAAGTTAAATAAATGCATGAAAATAACGAATTTCCTTTAAATATCGTATAGTTTTAGTATTAATTCATTAACTGCCATTATTTTTATTCTAAGATCATAAAAATTCGAATTAACATTAATCACGATATCCATTAAACATTTTTTGTTTTAAGTCATTAAAAATCGCTAAAACATTTATAAAATTATACAATTTCGAAAAAATATTGGCAGTTAATAGATTAACGTTCAATATTATAACCTCAAATTACATACCCAAGTTTTTTCATTCTCTCCAGTAATTTAAGTTCCATTTTGGCAAAACCTTTAATTGAATAAAACAAGTAATTGTTACCGAAACATAAAATCTTCTAATGAAACCAAAATGATACATACTTACAATAAAAATATTAACAAATTAAACACAATACCTTTCTTTGCCGTATACACTGTCAATGTGGCAGACTCTAATATGAGGTGTGTAGGAACATGTGAGGTATATACGTATATGTATGAAATCATAGATTGTAGATGTATTAGAGATAATAGTATAGATAGGATAAGATATATGTATAAGATGTACATGTATAAGATATTGTTTGTGCTTACATCTTCTGTGCGGTAAGTTCTATTTTGAATTCTCCAATTTTGTAGATTTGAATTGTCCGCAAAAATTGAAATATTACCTAACACTATCAAAGAAATGAGATATTTCCTTTGAAAACTGACTCTTTTAAATAATTTTATCTATTCATATGTCCTGAACAATGTTAAGTAACAATATGCACATAATTGTATAATATAATTCAATTGTAAAATATAATACAGCTTTCGATAAAGTCACAAAAATGTAAGGTTTATATCTTTATTGCAATGTTTCATTTTAAAACAAAATAATTATTTATTGTAATTTTTTTAAATAAAAAGAACGAATATATGTAATCTGGTATGATTTTATTTTGCAGCATTGCGGTAAGAAAATGTCCTAAAATTACAACACATGCATAGGTACGTAGAATTATGTAAAGTGCTGCCTTGCTAATCGACCGAAATTTTGTTTTGCTAATTGGCAATCTCTACTATTTATTAAAAATTCCTTCCTGAAGCGGTGCTCCGACGTTTTACATACGTATATAACGTGTTTCTTTAATTTCATTTTGTTTGAGTCCCGATATTTGAATTAGATTTAACTTTTTTCCCCGTGAATTTTATATGTTAACATACATAAGTCCTTAATTCGCAAATTCTATATCTTCATAAAATTTCTTCTGGATGTTGGAACATGTACTTTAAATTTCAAACATTACTATTAAGTAATCTGTAATTCATCCTAAATTCTGTAATATTTTTGCAAATTTGTGGATTGTACACTAGCATAAAGACATACATATACATATGTATTAGAATACATTAAACTAATATATAAGTATGTAGAGTATCCAATAATCGTGTTTGTAATTTCATAGTTACACTTAACTTTTGTTCCGATCATTACTAACATTTCAATACATGTCTATAATTTATTATTTTTTATATTTTACATTATACATATGTAAGTTGCGAATACTAGTAAAAAATCTACAAAGGGAAATGATAAATAAAATTAGATCATGATTATAAAAGTAAAAATATGTAGATTTTTAGTGTATTACATGTACCATACTTACAAAGATAATTTTAAGGTATGCATAATTAACATTACAATTAATATATACAAATACTTTAATTTGTAGAGAATTCCAAAACAACAATGGCAAATATTGTTCTTAACTTTAACTTATAGGAACAATCATTGCCATTTGTATCTAATAATTTATTAATACTGGCATAACTTTAAATGTCAATAACTGCATTTACATTGCCAGTAACTTTACATTTGTATATTTGTAATATTTTACAACATTATTATTTATACATTGTTAATAAATCATGACAATATGACAATGTCTTTCATTTTAATAAACATTATTTAATTTTACACTTGTATTTAAGTACGTGGATATAACAGTGGTGTCCTAGAATTCTGTTACAGATTTATTACTGTTAAACAAACAAATGTTATAGATTTTGATTTAATACAGTTAAATATTTTATTATGCCTCTGGCACAAAATTTCAAAGTCAATTTTATAATCTAATGTGTTGATATAATTTATTTATATCCTTCTTTTAAAAGATTTTTATATTATGTATTTTTCAAATGCATTTTATAAAAATCTTTATACTAGAATCTAATATACTCTTTTGTGAGTTTAGTTTTGTAATGTACAAAAAAGTATATCTTTATACATATTTAGTAGTGCACATCAGAGGATTCAACTTACATAATTCTATTTGACTGGCAAATTGTACATTTAACCTTTATATATAGATATAAATATTATTCTAGTAGTATACATTTAAATTTATTTCCAATGGTGCTTTGGCAAATATGTTTTCATAGCACCATAAAAGTGCAATTTCATTGTGAAGCATATAATTTTAGCTAATCTTTGTACTACTTTTATCCATTTATACTTCAACCATGAAATGCAAAAAATAATTCTTGTGTAAAACTTCAACAATAGTTCTGAATGAATAAAATTTTGCTAAATATAATAAATAGAAATGTTTTTTTCTGTATCTTTTAATATTATTCTAAATATTTAATACTACAAAAGACAGTAGTATAAGTCAGTCATTTATAAAAATGAAGTCAATAAGATTATACAATTTTGTATTACTTTCTGACTGATAAAATAAGCCAGATGACGAAGCTTTCATTCTTACAATTTGTACATCTAGTGAATTGAAATTTTGAATCTCATCATGCAATCAAATAATAATTAGTTGTCTATATTTCCTTCATAGAAGGATTCACACTTTTCTAGCAAACGTAGAACTGGATTTATGTTATAAGGAAACAAATCTTTTGATACTAATCTATCAATTGCTAAACGAAGTCTTATCAATATTGTCATGGTATCATCTAATTCTCTTCCACAGCAAGAGACAAATTCTGTCCAATTTCTTTTAACATATTTCAAAAATCTCAATAAGTATAATAAGAAACAGGTCTCATTACTGACAAGTAAATCTAATAAAACATCTGGATCATGTGATACAGCATGTATAAATTGTATGAAAGTTAAAGTTGGACTAAGCATATGACCAAGATCATTTTGTGGAGGTCCTCTATAAAATAAACCAACAGCTACATCTAAACAACATACCATGCCTTCAATTAAAAAATCATCTTGATCATGGAACATTTGTACAACCCACTGTGATAAAGGCATTTCAGGATGAAATGGCATTAATGTCTTAACACACTGATCAAGTTGTCTTAGAACTTCTCTAATGCTCCTCTCAATAACTGCCATATCAGCATCAAGATCTTCTGCTTCAGAACCCAAGGAAGAGTCACTAGAATCGCTACGTGTCTCTTTAACTGTCACAGCAACACTTTTTAAAACTAAAAGCACTATTTTTTGCAGAAGAGGACGATCACCTTCACCAGATCCTCCTCCAAATCTTCCAGAACCATGTCGATACGGTAGAGCATCCAATAATCTCCAATCTTTTACAGCTCTTACAATCAAATGTGCAAGAGAACAAGGTTCATCTGGCAATACATCTTGTAAGGCCAAAGTACTTCCATAACACAATACTTCATTAAATAACCCAAGGAGATGTCTCCAAATCACACCAGGAACATTGGCATTTAAAAGTACAACCAGGTTGTCTAATTGAGAATAAAAAAGTTTGGTATCAATAACAGATAAGTTGGCTTTAACAGAAATGATGGATTCCCACAAATCAAGAAATGTAATGACAGCTGATTCATGTTGTGGCGTATATGAACTTAAAATAGCATCAAATTTTGATACTAGTATAGTCCATTTGGATTCTAATGCTTTGACACACATTGCTTTTACTGGTGTACTATCAAAACTTTCTGTATCAGCAATTGATATTGTATTACAATGAGATGGTGGCACTATACTGTCTGTATCTTCAAGAGGATGAATACTGCAGTCCTTGTGTTCCACAACTCTTTTTACAACATCCAAAGTAAATAGCATTTGGCTTGGAGAATGAGTATTTACTAAAGATTGTGTTAATCTTTCCAACCATGCTGTGTCAATATTTTCTTTTGTTATAATAAAAAATGATGCAAGAACTCTGCTAGCAGCAAATGATATAAATTTATTTGTTGTACATGATAGGTCAATTATTTGATCTATAATGCCATGCTCGTTTCGCGCCAGCGCATCACAAACATCTACTACTCTCCTGCACATAATACCTCTAACATTTTGTTTAATGGCTAAATCAAATAATAGTTGTAAAGTACTTATAAATTCTAAGGTTTGATCAGGTTCCCATTCTGATAATAATGAAGATCTAAAAGTGCCATCTGCAGCTTCTACTGTTGCACTAGTGAATGGTTTACGTAAACTGCTTTCTGGTATATTACATAAGCATTGTGTCAACAGACTATTCTGCAATTGCTCAATATCTGATAATGTATCTTTTTCAACTTCATCATTTTCAATGCGTTGTTTCTTCTTTGCTGGCTCCTCCATTATGTTGTTAGGAGGATAATAATAACAGTGCCAAAGCACCATTAGCAGCACTATTCTTGCTGCTTTCTTCTTTTAGCTTATAATACTCTGTCATCAGGTTCATGAAATATAGTCAACATCAGCTTATTGTGTGTACAAAAGTCATAAACACATTAGCAGATACAATATACCTGTATTGACAAAAGAAAACACATTAATTTAAATCCTTTGGAAATTGACTACTTTTTATGATATAAAATATTCTTGACTATATCAGATATTTAAATATTACAAATACTATTTTATTTTATTTTTCTTAAAAAGAAGACTATTTTAGGGCACAAAAGATTTTAACCAATATCTATGTTATTTGATAGTATTCAATGAATAGAATCCAAAAACATCAATTTTGAACTTAAGAAACTTTTCAAATCAAATCAGTATGTTTTAACCCAAGCCTAACCTAACCTAATCAAAATCCAATCCAAAACTTTAAATTTAAACACAGCCTCACTTATTTAAAAATTCAACTTTGTGATTTACTGTTTTGTAAATATATTCTTCGGCACAGAATCCAATATATCTCTTGAAACAAAAGTAACTTTCAAATTCCAAATTTCTTAAATCCAAAACTGGTCTTTTTAAACATTGTCATATATTATCAGGAAATATAAGAATCAGTCAAAAATTTTTGGTGACCTAAAATGAAGTTTGATCAGAAGAAATGTCATAAATATAATCTGTCATAAAACAGAATTTTCATTATTCAATGATGGTTAAAATATTATTTATAAGAGAATTTTTAATGAATCAATGCAATAATATCAATCAGAAAAATAAAGAATAATATTAAAACTTACAGAGAGAACTGACTTCAATTTTCATTAAATTTCTGAAATGTTTGTAAATTCCAATACTTTTATAGGTGTACGTAAATAAGTATGTGTGTATATGTTTACGCATTCATTCATACGATGATATATGTGTATATTCTTTTTACATGCCGTGATCAATCAATTACTTAATATGCGAGGCATCTTTGCTAATAAACTTGAAATTATATCTGTTGCCAGACACATTCATAAGATGTTAACCGTGAAGACTTTAACACAGGTTGCACATGTAATATATATAAACCGACGCTTGGTGATACGTTAATATGCACACAGAAATATTCTCTACCGATACCTTGACAGACAGTTAAAATATATCAAGAGAATATTTGACAGTATTCTTTTCGAGTTATACCGTATTTCACTATTTTAACAGTGTAAATATATTATTGTTTGTGCTCGAAGAATTTCTTTTGACTAGGAAGTGACAGAGCACTCAGACAACTTTGCTCTGTTGCCACGTATACGTGCTACCGAGTAAAAATAAGAAATACGGATTTATATTGTTTAGCCGTAAATCTGCTCCAATTAAACAGTTCATATCTCACGTCGAGTGGTAAAATATTAACCCGATAATGCATAAGACACGAATTCTTCGTGTTTATTACGTATTTTTCGGATGGCATCATGCAGAGCTGCGTAACACAGTAGCTCCTCCTCGCACATTCCACAATGTACTAAGTACGAATTATTGTAATTACTTTAACAATAGCCTCCAGACTGTTACTAAACCTTATCAAATATTCATTAAATGCCTATTTTTTCATTTTTCTTAATAAAAGTAATCAAAATCAAAAAGTCGTATAATAAATACACGAGATGATCGGCAACTCTGCATCGATGGCAGCGCTTAAAAATTTATACATATTCTTACTTGTTAAACAGTTTCTATTTTAATGATTTGCCTAATGTGAAATTATAAGTAAGACGACGTATTTCGATAGTTGTACCGATAGGAAAGATTGTATAATGTTTAATACAAGCCGAGAAGATTAAAAAAAATAAATTATTCAACATTCTTTATTCTATTACGTACTATATGGCCAAATTTATCATTTGCTTAATTTGATAATTATATTTATAGTAATAAAAATATGATTTTTTTTTTCTTATAGATTAATATATAAAGTATTATTAGAAAATTTACTAAACATTAAAAACTAGTATTGGGTTGGAATAAATAATGAATTGAAATAATGGATTGTGATTTGTGTTCAACAAATTTTGAAATTAAATTTGAAAAAATGATTAATTATAAGCAATATAAGTTTTATATTTTACAGATTTCAATTTTACTTTAAAAGTATAAAAGTATATACATTTTTTTCGTTTATTTCGGACCAATTAGCTTATACAGTATTATTTTAATTTGTACATAGGAAAAATGGAATTTTTATTCTCAATCTTAATTATTTCTGGAATATGACAAGCATGTTTAAGAAAAGAAGAAAATTATATACTCTGATCAATTGACAAATGATCGCTGTGTGAACTCGCTTTGTCATTACATCTTTCATATTGTAGGATAGGATCTATCTATATGCTGAACTGTCATAGGTATTTTCAATGACGTAGGACTGCCATATTTTTTTCTATATGGGGCCTGCTAGGGGGTCAACCAAATTGTTGGGGGTTTGGAGGTGGCCATGCAAGATGTTTTGTGATAAACGAATGGTGCGCATAATAAACAATTAAACCAATATTATAGCGGGACGCGTCGTTTCGGCAGATATGCTCGAATCGTTTGAGCAAACGGTCCGGATTGGCAAAGAAAAAGCCTTTCACTCAAAACATCTTTCTCACATGCGATAGGAATTTTACGTCACAAAAATTTTGATCGGGGATGAGAGTGTAGTGCCGTGGCGAGGTTATATTAGAAATTGGGACAATGGCCCTTTAAAATTTATCTACGTTTCATTTTATAATTATTAATATCTAAACGAGAAGTATTTGTATAGTTCTACTATACAATACTGATTTCTTTGAACGATACGAGTTGTCTTGGTGATTTTGTTGAATTCGTTGATCGCGAATGCGGTGCCCTACCCCGCTGCACTATTTTTGTCTGTACATTTTATTTACACGTATTTCTCTTGTTGCGTGTTTTCTTCGCCAAATATTTTGGCTATCTTTATAGCAGTTACGTAATTTCCGACGTGAGTAATTCCGGCACGATGGCCGATGATGAATTAAATGAAACTCGATTGTTTTACACGTAGTGGCGTGTGGACATATATACCACGCTAAGTTAAAGGGAATTGATTTTTGACATTCTTTGCATAAGAGTAAAAGAAGCTCAAAGCGTGCTGGTATATATCAATAACATGAACGGGAAACGATCACTGCACGGTTGTAAACAAAATTAATGTTTAAACAGTGAAAGTGATCCTATTTAGATATGTCTATTGGAAATTATCTTCTTAAGGTAAATTATTAGTATACAATTATACTTGTTGTAGATATTGTTTGTATTTATATTTTTTTAATTGGTCTTTTAAATATTTGTAAAAATGTAGTATAACAAAAATTTTTTTAATTGTTTAAGATATTTTTAGTTGCATCTTTCATATTTATAAATAAAACATTTGACAAATTATGAATCCATATCCATATTTGGTTGAATGAAATAAAGAGAGATTAAATTAATAAAAAGCAAGTGTGTTATGTACAGAGTTATTGAAAATGATTGACATGACAATATTTTAAATATTTAATTCATTATCTTTAATGGAAGTATAAAATATATGGTATAATTATAGGTCTATATTAAATTTTATACATAAAAAATAATAATATTAAATGTTTTAGGATAGTCATCACATCATAATGTGGTGGTTTAAAATACTATTGAACAATATTATTAAGAATGACAGAAATAGTATCCAAGGATTTTGGTAAGGGGCAACCTTTTCGCAAAAGAGACATGTCAGATTCGTCGCAGCACCAATATAATCAACCTCCTCCTGATATTATGCCAAAGGGACTTGCAATCAATGGTATATTCCCAAATATATAACAGCTTTTTGTAACAAAATATGTGTCATTAAACACATTATTATATTATAATATTATTATTACTAAATAATTATTATTTTCATAGGCATAGGAGGAAGGTTGCGCCAATTAGAATCTCTTTTTATTGATGGTCCTGTACAAGGGGAAGGAAGAATAGGCCACACATTTTCTATTGAGACACTTATTGATATTTTACTTGTCTTATATGATGAATGTTGTAATTCTTCCTTACGACGTGAAAAGACTGTCTCAGATTTTATTGAATTTGGTATATTATATATACATAACATATGTGTATTTTTTTTAAATTTATAATTTCATATTAAAAAAAATTTATATATTTTTTTATAGTAAAACCAGTGGCTACTTGCATTAAGAGTTTGCAATTGGCACGGGAGGATTTTGAAATAGTAAAAGTTATTGGTAGAGGTGCATTTGGTGAAGTATGTGTTGTAAGAATGCGTGGTTCAGACAAAGTATTTGCAATGAAAATTTTGAACAAATGGGAAATGTTGAAGCGTGCAGAAACTGCATACTTTAGAGAAGAGAGAGATGTACTGGTGTATGGTGATCGTAGATGGATCACAAATCTTCATTATGCCTTTCAAGATGACAATAATTTGGTAATTCTTCTAAACATTAATAACAATTAGAAGCATTTATGAACATAAAAATATCTTATGTGTTTTAAATAATAATGTGTAGTACTTGGTCATGGATTATTACTGTGGTGGAGACCTGTTAACACTGTTGAGCAAATTTGAAGATCGCCTTCCAGAAGATATGGCACGTTTTTACATAGCTGAAATGGTTTTGGCTATTGGGTCCATACATGACTTACGTTATGTGCACCGTGATATTAAACCTGATAATGTTTTGTTAGATGCAAATGGTCATATTAGATTAGCAGATTTTGGATCTTGTTTACGATTGTTTGAGGATGGCACTGCACAAAGTAACGTTGCTGTTGGCACACCAGACTATATTTCACCAGAAATCTTAAGGGTAAAATTATATTTCCATATTATTTTATATATAATTATTATTTTTATAATTTATAAATTATGTAATATTAATTTGTATTTTACTAATTTATGATATTTACTACTCATGAATGTTAAAAAGAATGCATTGAATTTCATATAGGCAATGGAAGATGGTCAAGGACAATATGGACCTGAATGTGATTGGTGGTCTTTAGGAGTATGCATGTATGAAATGTTATATGGAGAAACACCATTTTATGCAGAATCTCTAGTCGAAACTTATGGGAAAATTATGAACCATAAGGTTATTAAATAATTTGAATTATACTTATAAAAGTTGTTACAATGATGTTATAATAATTATTATACATATATATTATACACATTAATGTGTGTATTTTACTTAATTTCAGAATTGCTTTGACTTCCCAGCAGATGACATGTATGAAGTTTCTGAAGAAGCTAAGGATTTAATGAGGAAATTAATATGTAGTTCAGAATTTAGACTAGGTCAAAATGGAATTGATGATTTTAAGGTATTAACATGTAATGTGTTAACTTAAAAATTATAATATGTGGTTATAATTAGAAAATTAAATTTAATATAATTAATTGTAATTATATAACACAGAAACATCCATGGTTTGAAGGAGTAAACTGGGAAACTCTTAGAGACAGTACTGCACCTTACATTCCTGAAGTTTCTTCACCAACAGATACATCAAACTTCGATGTTGATGATACAGATGTTCGCAGTTCTGATGCTGTTCCACCAGCAGCAAATTCTGCGTTTTCTGCACTTCATTTACCGTTTGTTGGCTTTACTTTTACTCAAGGAAGGTAAGTAGCATCTTTTACTTCTTTATGTTCCTAAAAAGAAGTATACTTAATATGGTTTTGTATTTATAAATTACAGTTGCATATCTGATCTGGGTTGTTTGTCTGCTATAACTCAAAAGGATAAACGTGTGCAAATACTGGAGGAAGAAAATGCACAACTGACACAAGCACTTGAAGATTTAAAAAAACAAATTAGTATGAGTCATTCTTCCCCAGGAATATCACCAGATTCTAATAATGCAACAAGAAAACTTCAGGATGAAATAAATACACTTACTAAACGCAACTGTGGTATAAATATATATCTCTAAATATGTACTACTGTAAAAAATATATGAATACTTAATCATGTTATTATTTCATAATATTTCTTTATAATTTTCTAGAATTAGAATCACAGTTAAAATCCATGGAGGTCCCTCGTGAATTACGCAACTTAGATAACGGTGATATGACAAAATTACGGGAATTAGAAAAATTAGTACGCTCTCTTCGATCAGAAAAGGAAGAAGCTATTAAAGATAAGTTAGATGTCCAGGAGAAGCTTAAACTTCAAGATAAAGAATTAAAAGATGCATTAACACAACGTAAACTAGCAATGGCTGAATATACTGAAGTTACAGACAAATTATCAGAATTAAGACAACAGAAACAAAAATTGTCTAGACAAGTCAGAGATAAAGAAGAAGAATTGGAGGTTGTAATGCAAAAGGTTGACAGCTTACGACATGACATTAGAAAAGCGGAAAAGTTACGTAGAGAATTAGAGAATCGAGTGGAAGAGGCAATGGCTGAAACGAGTAAAGAAAGAAAATTAAGAGAACGTAGCGAAGAATATTGTAAGCAAATGCAGGAAGAAACAGAGAAAATTAGGCAAAGGTCTATGGGAAATGATGCAAGTGCAAATCATGCATTAGCGACACAAGAAATTAATAGGTTAAAAGCAGAAGTGGAAAAACTCGAAGTTCAATATAATGAAAATTTGAACCAACAACAAGGTAGGTTCAATCTTGAAATTCGTAGTCTCCAAGAACAATTGCATGAAGCTGAAACAAGGAGAGATTTATTGGAAAGGGAAGTCCAGTTAACGAAAGAAAAATTAGATAATGCAAGATTAGAAAATATCACTGATAGTGAGGAGACTATAAATGAATTAAACAGACGTCATGAAAGAGAAAAAATTATGCTAGTCGAAGAAAACAAAAAACTTATGTTAGAACTAAACACTCTTACCGATAGTGTTAATAGAATACAAGGTGAAAGACGACAATTAGAAGAAGAATATGAGGAACTAAGAAACAAGAAGGAAGCTATTGCACAATGGGAAGCTCAGATTACCGAAATTATTCAGTGGGTGTCCGACGAGAAAGATGCTAGAGGATACTTACAGGTCTGTCCTACCTATATTTTTTTTTATTAATGATGATCATTAGTATTATAGTATGATATGTATCTCAAGAACTGTTTAATTTTGTGCTTAATAAATTTCAGGCGTTAGCAACAAAAATGACAGAAGAATTAGAATTTTTAAAACATTCTGGCGGTGTAGGTGGTGTAGGAAGTGGTTCTACAATGGCAGATAAAAATTGGCGAAATCGTAGATCACAAAAGCTTGACAAAATGGAGCTTTTGAACCTACAAAGTTCTTTACAAAGTGAAATACAAGCTAAGCAGGCAATATCTGAAGAACTTACAAAGACGCGTTCAGATTTAATTGCTGCTCAAAAGTAATTAATTTAAATATATTATAAATAAAATAAATTTTAATGACGAAAATATTTTTATTTCTCTAAATGTCACTGATATAATTTAATAATGGTAAATCATTGTGTATCTACAGGGAATTAAGAGATTTCAGACAACGATTCGATACACTCACGCACGAGATAAAACGTAAAGAAATGCAAATAAAAGAGTTGCAAGCGAGGCTTGACACAGGCGATGGCTGTAAGTACATTTCATATAGCACTGTTACAAAAAGAAATTTCGTAAAAATTTTATTGTTACGTTTTTATAAAAATTCTGTACGAACTATTATTATACAAACTGCTGCGATACATGCTGTGTATGTAATTTGTAAATCTTTTAATCTCTCTCGTACATTGTTTAGGCGGTGAATATATCTGTTCGGTGTTTTGTTCTACATATTCTGTAAAATATTCTGTATTATTTTAATATGTTGTGGCACGGAGTATATGATTTATATATACAATTCGTAATAAATAGAATAGAATGTTCATCATAAATAGATACAAAATATTATTTATTAGATATATAATACCGTATGTGATTTAAATATTGTGTGATACAAGAAATTTTTATATATGAATTCTTATATAAATATGCTAGATTGTTTTTCTTAATTTTAAATTTGCATGCATCTAGCAAAAGGTCAACAGAATCAAGAAATTGTTATATGAAATATATAGCAGGAATCATATATAGCATTCATACTTCTCAATATAAATTCTTAAGATTTGCTTATTAACTCTTATTTTTGTCTCTCTTATCTAATAAAATATATATATTAATTAACATAAATAATAAAAGTTTGTTGTGAAGATGCATGAATGGTGTACATGATTCTTTGCACTTGCATATTTATATTATTACGTAGTATATTACTTTTATATTATAACTAAAATTACAAGTCATTATAGTCAGAAGTATGATTTAACAATCTCTTTAGTTTTTGTAGCAAAATATAGAATTTCTAAGAGGTATAACTATATGTGAATACCATCTATTTCTTGTAGTTTGCATTAGTTTAATTAATGGCTTGATATTATATTGGTATGAGTCAGTGTGTGGTTATTTTTTTCTTTTCTTAATTTTTTTTATAAATGTGAATAGTAAGAGTTGGTGTGTGTTTCTAGACTGATATTTAAATGTATTTTAAGACAGTTACAAATATGAAAGTGCAATTCATTATACATATATATATATATATATATATATATATATATGTATGTATGTAATAATATCATTTTATGGTCATATATATATATATTATAATTGATCATATTGATCGTATAAATATTTTAATAATATTATAAAAAATGCACGCATTTTTAAAATATGTTATAATTCATAGGTATTTGGCACAAATGAATATTGAATATATGTGTATCAGAATAATTCAGTTGTTGTCTTGAAAAAACATAAGGCACTTAATTTTTAAAATATGATGTTTTCTGACATTGTTAGGTTGACCTTAATATTTTAACAAAATGTTTTGTCTGTATTATATGTAATATATTTAACTATTTCACTATAATACTTCACTTAGGTAATATACTAAGTATAAAAGTTATTGCCAATACTTACTTTACCAATAATAGAGATCGTTACTATTTGGATACCTATCCAGCATAGTAATTCGGTTCTCCGGTACGGTATGCGATTCTGATTTCTAGACTACAAAGTGCCTCTGTTTATTGGCGTAACGAGCTGTGTCTGGGGCCTCTTGTTGCTCATCTTCAAACTGTATTTGTGACAGCTGCCCTATCCAGCAAAACGTCAAGAAAATCTCCAAACATCGTTAGCACCAAACCCCAACGCATCATCGTACATCAGCCGTCGTCACCCCTACCAGTAATGCGTGCTTCCCGCGTCACGACATGTCGCTTATTAACTAGATTCGTTCCCGTCAACACATTCATCAGTCAGAATGCCGTCGCCATCGTATCGCCACCCGGTAAATGAAGTGGCAACAAAACGCGATTTTGATTGACTAGTCAGTTGGGATGCTAATTACAGAACACAGTGCTATGTTTTTTATGAATATAATGGTATGAAACATTAAATGTTTTTCTTTAAAAGGGAGCGTCAAATGTCAAATGTATCAGATTGTTCTTATTTAAAGCATAGCTCTATGTTAACTTTAATTTCAATTACTGTGGAAATCAGTTATGTGTTTCTTGTATGTTGGAAATAATCATCCCCCAATTAAGGATAGTGTCAGTAGCTTTTCATCGTTTTAGGTGATGGTTGTCCTTTGTTAATTGTTGTAGCTGATAATCACTCAGTTTTGTAATTAAATGATTAACAGGTATGTTGTGTCTGAATGTTTTCGCCTTTAGATTGTTTGAACTGATTGACTTTTTAGTACATCTTATTACATGCTTGCTATTTCTGCTGGTAAACAGTCAACCTTTACCTGCATAATAACGATTACTATTTTAACAGAGTTTGTGTGGTGCAAATTGCAGTGCAGTGATTATATTAAAATGTTCAAAAGAAGATGTTATGAAATTTACGTTGATTTATGTATCTACTTGTAGAAAGAAAAACATAATTCTTTACTTTTACATTCTTTATATATTAATAGAATATAGATAAAAGTATTACAGATATCTTTTTTCTTTATTAGTTTAACATTATTAAAAACAATTTCAACTTCCTATAATCAAAAAAAAGATGTTACCATTTTTTATCCTATTAATTTAAAATTTTTTTTGTATTTCAGTTTTAGAACGTCCTACATCTCAAATGTCATATTTGGAACATTTCTTGAAAGAAACTGCAAGCAGTACACGTCACGGAAGTGCAGATAGCGTAGAAGCCGATATCGAAGATAATCGAGCACCAAGTATCTCCAGCAGTAAAAGCAACTTATCTGAACTCAGTATTGTGAGTATTATTTTCTAAGTTTAATATAACATTAAGTGTTTACACATTAAAATTCAATATATATTAAATTTTAGGATCCCACATCTCCGTTATCTCATGAACTTCTCAATAAATCATCAACATCTCATGGACAAACCAATCTTCAACCAAAACCAAAATCTCACCAATTCTTAGTAAGAACATTTTCAGCACCTACAAAATGTAATCATTGCACTTCACTGATGGTAGGTTTAACCAGGCAAGGAGTTGTATGTGAAGTTTGTGGCTTTGCATGTCATATGCCCTGTTGTGATAAAGTTCCATCAATGTGTCCTGTGCCACATGATCAAAGTAAGTTATCTTTAGGAAATCATATTTAGTGCAATTTATTTTGAAAATATAATTCTTCAATATGGCATGATAATAAAATACTTTTTCCAGCAAAACGACCACTAGGTATTGATCCTACACGAGGAATAGGTACAGCTTACGAAGGATATGTTAAAGTGCCAAAAATGGGTGGAGTGAAAAAGGGCTGGGTTCGTCAATTTGTGGTGGTTTGCGACTTCAAATTATTTCTTTATGATATTTCACCAGATCGTAATGCATTACCATCTGTTTACGTGTCTCAAGTCTTGGACATGCGGGACGAAGAATTCAGCGTTAGTTCTGTTCGAGATTCGGATGTTATACATGCTACAAAGAAAGATATTCCATGTATATTTAGGGTAATGCTTAAAGTCTTTTGTTGTATTTTTATTATACATTCCTTCAGGATTTATTTTTATCTCATGTTTATTTAGATAACGACATCTCTACTAGAACCACCTGGTTTAAGAAATCACACGTTAATGCTTGCAGACACTGAAAGTGAAAAAACAAAGTGGGTAGTTGCTTTAAGTGAATTACATAGAATATTAAAGAAAAACAATCTTCCTAATACAACGGTAAATACAGTATATCGATGTATATATTAATAAGATATCGTTCGATCTCATTCATTTTTATTTATGCTCTTCTTTTTACATTACAGATCTTTAGAGCAAAAGAATTACTAGATAATACATTGGCGCTCATTAAAAATGTGATGTCAGGAGCAATTATTGATCCAGATCGTCTAGTCATTGGCACAGAAGAAGGTCTCTTCTGTTTAGATTTAGATCGTAGCGGTATGTTCTATCCTATATATATATATGTGTGTGTGTGTACAAAATCATTTTATGACTAATTTGTATTACATATTTAGAAATTGCAAGAGTAGGAGAAGGTAAAAAAATATATTTACTGGAATATGTAACAGAAGAACAATTAATAGTAGTTTTAAGTGGAAAACAACGTCATGTACGGCTGGTCCCAGTACGTGCATTGGATGGAGACGAAGTTGAATGGATTAAAGTTGCAGAAACTAAAGGATGTATAACTTTAACGACCGGGATAGTCCGTCGCAGTCCACTAACTTATTGTTTGTGTGTTGCCATAAAGAAGCAGGTAAGACATGTTATTGTATAATATCGGATCATTAATGTAATAGATATTTCCTATATTTAATGTCATTTTTCTGTTTTAATTTAGAATGCATCACAAGTCATTATTTATGAAATTACGCGTACGAAAACACGTCATAAACGTATACGTGAACTGATGTTATCATGTCATGCACAAACTTTGCAAGTTCTTTCTGAAGGCCGCTTCTGTGTCGGATATCCTTCCGGATTTTCTATCTACAGCATCTTAGGAGACCATCACCCTATTTGTAAATATATAAATCCGACCTCAAGTAAATTCAGAATTAATTTGAAACCTATAAATCTCTTATTTTTATGTTTTAGCATTGGTCCATTCTGAGAATACGCTCTTAGGTTTTCTTACATACAGTGCTGTGGATGCTTTACGTTGTATCGAATTGCCACGTGGTGAATTCTTATTAGTCTTCCATACATTAGCAGTTTATGTTGACAGCCAAGGCAGAAAGAGTAGAGATCGTGAAATTATGTATCCTGCTGTTCCTACAGCAGTTAGTGAGTATTATTCTTAAACCATAATATGGAACATGTTAAAACGAAATATAATTATAATCTCGTATTACATATTACAAATGTAACAAATATTACATGTACAAATATAACAAATGTATATATATTGCATATAACAATTATAACTTTATGTCACAGGTTACTGTGAAGGCTACTTGCTAGTTTATAGCGAGACTCACATTGATGTGTTTGACTGTACAACTGGAGATTGGTTACAAACACTTAATGTGAAGCGAGCACGACCACTGAATACTTCAGGTTCTTTAACGTCCTGTGTCATTAACGATATGCCACATGTTATTTTTCTGAGCAATTTACATCAACGTTAGTATACTTCATATAACAACAATCATAACTATAAAGTGATTAGATATAATATACAATATTCGATTTAATATAATAGGAGAACTACTTAATTTAACACCACTAGATGCAAGTGGTAGACAAATGACAAAACCGCGAAGGAGATTTTCATTAAGAGAAGGAAATAGAGCTGTTCGTCCTACTGATAGACGTTCCAAAATGATATCTGCTCCGACGAATTTTAATCATATCAGTCATATGGGTCCGGGTAACGGAATACAGGTAAGTTATTTTGAGTTTCCTTTTTTTTTTGTTAATATATATATTTTTTGATATACATCTATTTTATAAATGTCTTATATTTTATATTAGATTCAACGATTGTTAGACCTGCCTACTACACTTGAAACAGCTGATCAACAACATAGCGGTCATCACAGTAGCTCTCATCTTCATAGCAGCCAACAAAGAGTAAGAGTATAATACATCTTTATGTATTTCTAAAAATATCAAATGTCTACTTACATTTTTTTTCTTAGTTGTATAGTCCTGCAATTCAAGCATCAAGTAAACCAGCGCCACTACCGCCTAGGCATCCACCTTCTGATACCCGACGTCTTAGTTCTCATATATCTAGAAATTCCGGATATTCACCGCATAACGGTATTTATATACTCAATCGTATTGTATTTTATTCTGTTACATAATTTTATTTGAGATATCTTACATCACATATAAAATCTTTTCTTAGGTTCAACATCATCACGCAGAGGACCGGCACCACCACGACCAACTGCTACTCCACCTTCGTTACCCCGTACTCCTGTGGACCAAGTTGATTCGGAATCTGTGCATCTACGATCGCATACTCCACTTTCTCTTGGTAGCATCGCATCTTTACACGACAAGGTATTACTTTTTTCTTATTAAAAATATTAACCAAATATAAAGATGATATAGATAGAGAACATTCAACGTGTTCTAAAAAGTTTAGAGAAATCATACTTTTAATAAATACATACAATTTTTCATTAATGTAGGAACACACCTCTGGTGGAAGTCCTAGACATTCAATAGCTTCAAACAACAGTTCAAATCCATCGACGCCACCAAGTCCCGCTCATGATCATGGTTCATCTTCATATGATTCATAAAAATTAATTTAACACTTCTCATAACATTAATAACTTACTGTAATCGCGTCTACTACCTGAATAATAGGATTACAGTATCTATGATAACATTTTTACATAAAATGATATCCGTATTTGATTTTTAGCTGGAAAGTTATCGTATTTATTTCTTTCTTTTTTCAATTTTGTGCAATACATTTTTCTAACCTTGTGCATTATGTTAATTGTATTACAAACGTCTAACAAAAGGCATAATACTCGTATATACAAATGAATTAAGAAGTTGCATGTTTTAGTTATTTAATTCAATAATCAATACAAAGATTTCATAAATATATTAACATTGATTTTGGTATCTTGTTGCAATAACTTTCTGGTTTTCAAGAACTTATAACATGTTATATATTTAACAAGGGAATTTACAGTTTATGTAATGATAAATTGTAAATAATTTATGTTCGGAAATCAATGAATCAGCTTTACGATGCCATATATTACCAAAGTAGGTATCGTTTTAATTTCCTCTTTTTTTTTCGGAATTTTAATACGAATACTTTGCATAATTTTAATTTTTGATCATCGTAATGAACTACCTTAAGTTAATAAAAATTGAAATCTCAGTCAAATTATCTAGCAATAAAAAATTAATCTAATTAATCTATCGTACCTACCTTTTGAATCTAGGTATAAATAATAGTTTCAAGTAAATTATATACTTAGTCATTCTTAGTGACAAATGAATTCAGTGGAAGTGAATCGATCTGATGCCTTATGACTAAATATTTTCTATTGCGTCATAATGCAGTAAGGTGCATCATTTTATTCAGCATGTGAATAGTAGAAATAATCGTGCAATGTATCTAAAGCTCCTGCTAATAAATAGCTATTAAGCAAGGCGGCTATATACTTTTACATGATATATGAGTATTATATTTGTGACAGTAAAAGAGTGTTGAATATTGATTTGTCCTTACTGCGACAAAAACTGATTTCTCGTTTATAAATGTACTGCTTTCTCTATAATTAAGGCTATAAATATCATTGTGGAAACTCTTTTTTTTAATGCATATACGTATTTAAAATTTGTCAGTCAAATATTAACAAGTGCAATGCATAATGACTGAGAATAGAATTGAAACAAAAACGGAACGACGATGATTAAGTATCGTTTATTTCAAACCATGAAATTCTGAAATCCTTATTTATATTTGCAACAATCTGAAGAAAGTGTTAAGAAAGATTACACTACAGGATTACGCAACATCTTTAGTACTTTTATATTAAAAAATTTTAAAACTATTAAATTCACAAAAAAAAGAATAATGAATTATTATGAAATTTTGAAAAAAGTATTACTTGATGATTAATTAGTTACATTTAGTTCTTTTTATAGTTGTAAGACTAGAACAAAACAAATGAAATTACAACAAAGATGAGAACAAGATAACAAGTTTTATATGTTTTAATGTATAAAATATATACATTTTTCATGTACATTTATAAAAATTTGCTAACTATACTAAAAGAGGAGAAAAAAGAGTTGGTAGAACAAAATAATTATCTCAGGATTCTATGCCAGTAGTTAAAATATGAAATAACATTTAACGGTCAAGAATCCCGAGTTGCTCCATTCTTACTCAAGTAATTATGGATTGAAGATGTTTTATCTTCATATCCCTAAACACGGCATACAGTAAAACAAAGAGCCAATAACTACAGTATGGATTCAATTCTTGCATACACGAAAATAAAGTGCATGTAAAAAAATAATGCTGAATCATGCATTTAAATTTACATATATTTATAATGAATTTTAATGAAAAAAGTTTAAAAAAGTATCGAAAAGTTTATGAAATATTGAAAATGTTACGGTAAAATATTGATACGCTACATTCCGAGCAATTCTTTTTTATTTTCATAAAACAATGACAAATATACATGAAAATCGAAATTCCAACTCTTTAAAAAGATCATCGTTGATGGATATAAAGTTAGCATAATAACTATAACATGCGTATAATACCAAAAAAAAGAAACTTGAAACGACTTTATCACATTTGTGTAATGGTAAGACATGAAAATATAATTATAAAAGAAATATATATCGACTGCAATAGGTTTGACATTCTTATATTAAAAATATAGAAGAAACCGTTAATAGAAGAAAAAAGTGTTAATGTTATCAGACAAAGAATGTAATAGTACAGATATTGCTGTCCATACCAGAATAAAATAAAGTTTAAAAATGAATTCTAGAACTATTCTAGAAATGTCATCGTATGTTTATAAATTGTAGCAATGTACGTGTTATTGTACTTACCAACGAAATTCAATGATTTGTCTATTATCCGCAATTGTTACTTAAGGGTTCTAAAATCAAAGATATATCTGTTTGTCTTATGTTGCCTTGTATCTAAACCGAGTTTGTTTATAAATAGAACATACGAAGAAATAGTCACTTTGTATAGCATTGATTTTATATTTTTGTAAATAATTCAATTTCTAAATAAGGTTCCAATTTCAATTTGATTTTAGACCCTTCGAATCTTTCATTTTCCTTCTTTTTTTTAGTCTGCACATATATGAAACTGAAATTTTGAGTACGTCGTTTTATAACATGTAAAAACTGTGCTATAATTATGCTTTTTTTTACGCATAATCAAAATGTACGACTGGCATTCTGCACGAAAATAGAATGATTATATGTATGCATATACAGATTTGTATGATTCAATAGTTTACTTTTTTACGAGTTGTTAGAATATTTTATGTAACAATTAATAATGATTTATGTATCCCATTGGTTTAGTACCAGTGCATGTAATGACCTGATTATTAATCTTTTTTTTTAGCAACTTAGTTTAGCGTATTCTATACTATGGATTTATTTATAACTAATATGTGCATTATATTTACGATATTTATTAAAAGCAATTGCAAGCAATTATTTGCATTTTGAATAATGAATTGTATCTCATTGTATATTATTTAAAGTGTGTCATTATATTAAGAAGTACTTACATTATGGTAAAAAGAAAACCAAATTCTTATGTTTGTAAGATTTCCTCACAAACATTTTTTTTGTAGATTTCATAGTATTTATAATTTTTGTTTTACATTTTGTTTCATACAAAATCTATGATAAAAGATGAATATATTCCCTTTCTCTTAAATTCATTCTTCACTGAAATAATAATAACTTAATTTTTTTGTAATAAAGAATTATATTAGTAAACTTGATGTATGAATACAATATAATTAATGATTAAAACTGGTCTTAATTTTAGGTATTATCATAATTAACAAAACAAAATAATAATTATTAGAATATTTATTTTTTAAAATGAAATCATTAACAGTAAGACAAAGGTCCCTACTGAAACAATAAACTAAATATCATTATAAAAAAGACCATTTAAAAAGATACGTAAGCTTTTGTACTTATATTGTATATTGTGCTTTATATGCTTCATTATTTTAGTATTCTATATCGCATAAGTAATTCATTTTATAACTCTGTATCAATACAATTATCAGTGAGGAATATAAAACATAACATGTTTTAGTCTATAAAATATTTATGATGACTAATTATTTTTAATACCTTTTTTTGAAAATATAATACATATATGTATATGAAGAAGACATTCTTTTTTAAACATATGTCGTACAGAGACGCACGAATTTAAATTTGGTAATTTCGTGTAAATTAGTATATTAAATAATTCTATTAATCCAAATTAATTTTAAATCTAACTTCAAAAAAAGCTTTCTATAATATAATTATATAAATAAAGAGTAATTAATATTTTTGTTGACTATTATATTAGATGTAATTGTTATATATCCGAAATTGTTCTATAAATAATTCATTGAAAGATATTCATATGTTAACATTAAATATAATAATTTTATGATTGATAACATCTATGAATTTTATGCAACATGTCACTTCCTAATATTAGTCATTAAAACAGAATTAACAAAACATTGAATTGGCACTAATTGTTACTTGTTTTTTGTGTTACATTTTACAAATATGATATATTCAACAGAATTTTTTTGTATTTATATCATATTCGAATAACTTTATGAATTTTTCATTTTTTTCAACATATAACATTATAAACTTGGTGTCAACAACAGTTTTAGCAACATTAGTAATGATTTGTATGTCATGAATGTTTAAAAAGAATTCATTAGATTTTGGATCTAGCAAATGCTTCCAAAATCACAACATTATATTAATTCTATTGTTCTATATTGCGCAAAATTCAAAATTACCTTTGTGGAATGTGATATCCATATAGTGAAAAACTGTTGACTCAAAATTTGAATTATAAAATTATAAATATGTTCCTTATAAAAGTATTTGCACAAAACATATTTTCATTAAATCATAGATGAAAAGTAAGTTATTCTTAATTTATTTATTTTATATGAATGTTAATATATATATATATATTATATTATATATATATTATATATGTATATTACATTCATTCTTCATTTAAATTTCCTAACAATATTAATGGCAGCTGTACAGAGAGGTGTCGCATGTATACATAACATAAATAATTATTTAATATCCAAGTAAACCAGGTTATTGAATGTTTAGAAAAACATCACTAGATAATTCTAAAATATAATTTGAACGAATTGTATGTTTTACAAATATTAATTTTGAAATGCGATTTGAAATGACAGATATTACATGTATAAAATCTAATTCACAAAAAATTTCTTAAAAAATTAATGTGATTAACTAATAAATGAATACGTTCCAGTCTCTTTATGCCTTTGTTTTATACGTAATTATCTATTAAGTGTATACCTATTAAATTTCGATTGTGTGATACAACAAAGAACACACGCGACATTGTATACTGCCGTCCAGAATTTAAAAGACGACATGTTGCAAGAAAGGCATTTTTTCAGTATTATTAAGTCACCACTGGAATTCTAGAGTACAATATGAAATTTGTACCTCATCTTGACGGTTTTGTTTCTCGGATTCCACGGTCTTGGCGATATAGTTACTGTCACGATAAACTTCCTTTGCGCATAAACTCTCTAAATGGTGTAACTCCTATGACATTTTAAATCTCTTCGTTTTAAAAAATTGGCCAAATGTTACAAGGAAGTATCAGAAGACGTACTTTCAGAGGATGTACTTTCATGGCTGACTTGATTCAGAGAATGTTGAAGTGCATCGGGCGTTAACCATTCCTTTGGTAGACAACGTTGAAGGAATGGTACACAAGAACTGAAATATGCAAGGCGATTTACCCAACCTGGTATTTCTTGACCACACAAAATCTACAATTTAGAATAAAAATATAATATTAGCATTGTATTAATTAATAAGTGATTATATACTATTTTTATATACATACAAGTGTAAGTTGACTACTAAAATGATTACAATTTTTATTCATTAAATGGTAACGATCACCCCTAAAATCTTTTCCTAATTCAGTAACGATCCTAGTTACATCTTCTTCTGTGAAATCTGTATATCCAATGTGTACTGATTGCCTACGATGATGAAAAATAAACATACTCTTCTTTAGAAATAATATCAACATATCCTTACTAAAATATCTGTACCTATATCTAAATTGCTCCCCTAATTCTTCAGCAACTCTTGGTGTGATTTCAAAAATTCCAGAAATTGGTTTAGAATGACCTCCATATGCATATTCTGCAAATTGATTGAAATAATTCAGCTAATTTTAATAGATTCAGATGGAATTAAAAGAAATATATATATATATAAAACATTATGTAAATATACCTGTTCCATATATTTCAACTCCAGAATGAAATACACCCAATCCAATTGGAGTAGTATATTCATTTATCCAATACTGAAACACGAAATGTATTTATTACAAATGTGCATCAATAAAAATTAAAAAGATATTTTAAAAAGAAACTTAAAAGGACCTTACCATATCATAAACATTAAGAATTATTGGCTCTCTAGCCATTTTTGGTATTAATTCTTCGTTATCCTGTGGATAACCCAGACAACTAGGAAAAGATAGGTTGCAGCTAAGACCTGACGAAAACATCATAGAGATACCTATACTTGAAGAGATGAACAGCAGCACTACCTATGTTCCAACGCACCTAATAAGCAAATACATTTGCTATATACTGGATCTACACTAAGCACATAACCAAAAATTACTACAAAATTTAAAAAAGAATGATGAAATAGGAAACATCTTATTTATAATTTTCAAGTAAGTATCTGTGGTTAATTTTATATCAAATCACCTAAATGATTCATATGGGGTTACACAAATAAAAAACAAAAATGTAATAAAATACATATTATTGTTACATAAATATTATTTATTAACTACATAATAATCAGTAACTTCATGCTTTTCTATGTAAAATTATATTATACTTTGCAAAATACATAGCAACAAATATGTTTTTCTAATAACAATATTGCAACTTATAGAATCAAAATGATAAAATCACCAATATTATGTTACTTAATCTATCATAAATGCTAAACAATAACAATACCAAAGTCAAAATATAAACAAATGATATTTTGAATTAGATTTATAATTTACTACTCTGTTATTGTATTAATGAAGTTGTAGGATGCAGAATGTTCAAAGATAATCAGCAAATTTATTAGTAATATTGTCTGACAATGAGTAAGGAACTAAGAATGGATATACTTCACAATAGAAGAAAAAAAGTGTATTGTGAATCATCAAGTCAAAGGTTTTGTTAAATGATATTTTTAAATAAATTGTATTACCTAAAAAAGTCGAGATTTTAGCACTATCACATTTCTTTATAATTTGTCACAGAATAGTTCAGTACATGTTAATCTCCAAATTTTCTTGAAAGAATTGTTGATGTTAAATATTGCAGAAAGACATTGTACAAAATTGCAAGTAAGTATACTCGCAATAAATTAGCGATCTTCTTGAAATGTCAATAACAGTTATTAAGTTCTTATGAAAATTTAATAACATAGATTTAATAACTGAAATTCGTAAAAATTACGTGCAAATAGCATACATTATGTCAATAAGAAGTCTCTCCTCACTTGAAGTGTGTTAAATTATCAACAAAATCCTTCTTGAAATTTGTAATTATGTATCTTAACTATTCATTACGTATTTTTAATCACAAACTTAATTAAATGCACATAACAAACATTAACATTAAAGATGTTTTAAAGGAATTTAGACAAATTGTTTATAATTAGAAACGAATGGCATTTGTCTAGGGATATCGAATAATTGTCTCTAGTCTAGATGAATATCAAAAGTTGAATAATTACTAAAGAATTTTTTTTTCGAAAGTTATACATATGTATGTAAAATTTTACCAAAATATTAAATAATATATTTTTCTATAATTTTCCTATACTGTTGCTAATTCTAACATTTTTTATTTACACAATTTTAATATTTTTAATACTGATAAAATATAATTCGCAAGACATAAGCATAATAAAAAAATGAAATAATTAAAACAAACTTTTTAATATTATTTATAAATATAACTAAATATATATAAATAGCACAATGTCATTATTAAAATTTTTATTAATAAATTTACATATCATTGTTATTTGAGACTATCTTAAATTAATCTTATTCTTAATTGAAATATTAAGTATAGCATTATTCATCTGTTTTTATGATTAATGCTATCAGATAAGCACTGTGGACAGAAAGGAAATTTCCTCTCTGCTATAAATACATATGAACATAAATATTTAGTGATAAAAGATTGTTTAGACATATTTCTAAAAAATTCAGATTACTTGTTTAAAATAGAAAATTGGTACAGCAATCAGTTATATTTCTAAATTTTTTAAAATAATTTTTTATGATACATATGTATCTAGAGATATATAGTATATAATTTGATATATAGTATAGAGATATATAGTATACATAATGAAATGCATGTGATTTAATTTTGTTATCCTGTTACTATTGAGATAGATACGATTTATTTGAAACATTTTACCACACATTACAAACAATTTATGAAACAAAATATTACTCTTATAAATATACACATATATAAGCATATATAGCACACGTTCTTTTACTAATTTTTAACACTCTTTACATAATCATTGTTCAATTTTTCTTATTTTTAAACGAGTGTGCGAATATTATATTAAATATGCTACCATAAATACAATATTTCCAGATTTTGTATTTTGTATAAAGATATTTACAATTATTTTATTCTATTTTACTAAGAAAACATTTTCTAGATTTAAAATACGTAATTAAAGTTTAATTATTTACATATTTAAACACCTCATGATAATGTCTTTTTGTAAGAAATTTCAAAAATTAATATATTTGTTCAATGAATGACCAAAGTGTAATTTGCTTCATATAAATAAAATAATATCACAATTGAGTTTTTATAGAATTTAATAATCTATTCTTATCTAATTGTTGTGCATATATTGAACTACTGAGAAATTTAATAGTTTCAGTCATCATGTTTAATATATAACTTTGCAACGTATGTATGTTCAAATAAGTATATAATTACATAAATATATTGTGAAATATTTGTCAATGCCACTCTTTAAAAATCAATTCTCTTAAGTATTGTTAATATATTTAAGATATCTTTCTAAATATATTCCTTAATATGTGTATGACACCACCTCTTCCTTATACAAATTTATTTTTATGCAGGTCAAAAGTCTTAGTTATAAAGCTTATTATTGCATACATAATGTTGCAAATCACAAATATTCTAAGATATAAACTAAATGAGGTACAAGTAGAAAATTTTGCCAATTATAAAATGCAAGCCTAAATACCTACATTCTTAATAAGTAAATGTATTTGTACCTACATAAATGTACAACATATATTTATAAATGTATAAACAGAGGAGAACTGTATCTAGATTATCTTTAATGCATACATATTTGGAATATACAGCAACTGTGTAAATCCAAATATTGTTACTTATTATAGATGTGTATACATGAATATAAAGTACTTAAAATATGAGTGTTTTACGATAATCGAGTCGTACAAAACATTTTTAAATAGGAAATATGTAGTTTTAACTAGTCTGAATAAAATTTATAATTTAACAGAACAAATACAAAAATATAAAAATTTATGATTAGTGAAGTAAATATATATAAGTAACAAAACTGTTCATATAATGTAAATTATAAATTGCCTGAATAAAATTTGGTAACATTATATGATCGCATACTTCAATTATTGTTTTAATTTAATTTTAAATTCGTATTTCTAAAATTTTATGAATAACTATGTATCATAATCTTCATCCAAAGTTGCAGTACGAGTAAAATTAGATGTTGGTTGATTATTTGTATTTAAACTTGATGTATTTGTACTTAAATTCATAGGTTTAACTTCTGTATAAAAATTAGGTTGACTAATTTGAAATGATGGAGGCACAGACATTTGAAATTCTGGAACTTGAGGTACAGTATTTTTTACCATTTCATTACGAGTACCTGGATTATATATTCCAGTTCCATCACTGTTTTCTTCATTTTCATTTTCTTTCTTTACTTTAGTAGTTAATCCCATTTCCTGCTTTGAAAATCTATAAAAATATAATAATATATTTAAAATTTACAAATACCAAGTAAGTTATTTAATACTTACCCTGTATCTGGCTGTTGTATTGTAGGTAAATAAGTTGATGTATTTGATACATTTGTATTCATTGGAGCAGGTGTTAGAGGTGGTGTAGGTACTTCCTCATCAGGTCCTGATACATCTGGTAAAGAATTTACTAAATCTTTTAAAAAATCAAAGCGGTTCTCTGATAAAATACATTGTTTCCTACAAAGAGATCAACAAATCAGTTAAAACCAAGTACTGAATTAATTTTAACTCAATTTTAAAAAAATCTTACATATGAGAAGGACTCAAAGTTTTGGCATTTTTAGCATTTGTAATTTGCATGGATTTTGTAAGTAATGAATGTACAAACAGTTCCAATGTTCTAGGTATACAAATAGTTAAGGAATTTGCTTTCAAAATAAAAATATATCATTAACGGCTTAAAGATCTACGATGTAAACAACAATAATTCTTATATTGGCTTATGTTGGCATTAAAATTATTATTCTTATTATTAATTTAAAAAGGATATAAATTATAATCGGCACTGGTTGTGCAACTTTTCCAATTTCTTCATCAGTTTGCATAATTTTTTTTATTCTGCCCTAAATACATTTGTAAAAATAGGTTAGTCATATAATTAAAAATTAATATGTATATGGTCTTTTTAATTATATATTTCTTTATCATTTAAATGAGATTACAAGTAAATTACATTATTTTTATTCAAATTATAAACATGTAATTTATATATGAAGTGCATTTTCGTGAAAAACTTCTCCAAACTATACAGAGTATTTTAATACTCACTGCTGGAAAACGTGCATTATATTTTTTCTTTTTACTTGGCATTGTCACAAAGTGTAGTACTTCACCTTACGCAAATTGTGTATAAATAAATCAGAGAATAAAACTTTGAAAAAATAAACGCGTTTATTGTATGTTGTATTTGCAGGAATCAAGGTGTTCCAAAACTTGACATGTATCTGTAACCTCTATGATGTATACATATACATTTTCAATAATCGTAAAGTATTTTACGTTCGTAAATGTAATACTTAATGCTACATTCATAGAATATAAGCTACTATGTGTTCTAAAAATACTTAAAACCAACATGTAATTTCAGATCTTAATTTATGAATATTAATATTCATTGCAGCAATATATATATTTTCGTATTTATTGTATTAATATATATTTCCCTTTTCTGTGCAAAAATAATTTATGCTTATTGATTATACATAAAATTACTAATGGCATATCGTAAATTAAAGATGTGCGTGACCTTTCCAAGATTTGGGGAATTTAGCGTGATTGCAGCCAGTGGAGTACTGGAGCATTCTGCACGCGTTACAACTTCAAACAATTTTGAAACTAATTCGATGTTTAAATTTATGTTTAAGACTAGTTATATTTAAAACTAAATATTTATAATAGATTGACAACTTTAACAAGATTTATGCTGTAATGAAATTTATTGAGACGCTGAGCTCAGCGTGACGGTTCTAACGATTCTTTAATTTTGAGTCGCAGAGTAGCTCATTTATCTACTTGAATTTACATGATAATCTATGATTAATTTGTTATCCAATAAGACAAACTCTTATTAACTAATGCTAATAAATTTTATTTTGATTGGAGTTTACAATATTAGAAAGCTAGCGATTTATGCTTTGGCAAAGCACTTTACCATGGTAACGAAAGTAAATATGAAATTCGAAAGTAATCACAGTTGTTACTGAGAAATAATTTTGTCATTAATCAATAAATTTGTTAAATAGCTTTTGTTCGTTGCCTCGGCTATGTTGCTGTACAGTTAAATTCGCGGCGCAAGAATTAACCCTATTATCATACAAAATATTCACGGTAGAGAGAGCCACAGGCGTACACCAGTTCAAAACAAAGATGACTACTTCTTATAATCCATCCTTACAAAATAATGTGAATTTAGGAACAATGATCTAGTTACAAATTTGAATTTGAGACTGTGTCAAATTGCGATTGTTTTTCTTTTAACTTTGTACTAATTTGATTATATGTAAAAGTTTTATACCTGTAACCTATTTTTAAAATACTAAAACGATAACGATGTTTTTTCAAATATATATAATTTAAACTTCCATTTTAATGAATACTAGATGAATAACGTCGTATTATACTAATGTTTTTAACCTATAATTGTAAATAATTTTAATTAATAGATCAAATTTATTTTATAATGGCAAACTCAAGCAATGATAGAGTTGTCGTTTTAATAGACATGGATTGCTTTTTTTGCCAAGTTGAAACAAAACTTCAACCAGAATATGCTGGAAAACCACTGGCAGTTGTACAATACAATCAGTGGAAATTAGGAGGGTAAAATATTTCAGATAACATAAATTATACTTAAATAACTTAAGTAGATAGATTAGAGAGAGATTCTAAATATTGCTAATATTTTTTAAATAGGATAATTGCTGTTAATTATGAAGCAAGGGAATATGGTGTTACAAGACACATGAGAGGTGAAGAGGCAAAAGAAAAATGTCCAGATATTGTTTTAGCTAGTGTACCATGCCTTCGTGGAAAAGCTGATACATCAAGGTATATCAAAAAATTATGCATTTAATATTTTTCACACACACACAATATGGGTGAATTACAAATGTTTGTATAGATATAGAAGTGCTGGTCGTGAAGTTATTAATGTTATAAAGAAACATTGCAATATAATAGAACGTGCTAGTGTGGATGAAGCATATTTAGATATTACTGACTTGGTTTGTAAAAGGATGTCTACATATTCTATTTCTTTGAATCATTTAGTGACACAGCTTTCAAATACTTTTGTAGTAGGATATTCAGAAGTTGGAAAAAATGATGAAGGTAAGAAAAAATTACTATAAACTTTTATGACTATAAATAAATTTGTATATAATGTTGTTATATGATATGGGCCTTTATATGGTATGGATTTAGAAGAGAGAAGTAAAGGCACAGAAACTTGGATAATGAACGTTTTCGAGAATCTTGAAGATATAGAAGCACAAAAACTTGCAATAGCGGGACTTATAGTTGAAGAAATAAGAGCTGACATATTTGATAAAACAGGATTTAGATGTTCTGCTGGTATTGCAGGAAACAAGGTAAAAAGGTGTACCATCTATTTTATTACCTAATTAATTAAAAAAAGTAATATTGTATTAGTTATTATTGTTTAGATATTAGCTAAGTTGGCATGTGGATTGCATAAACCAAATCGACAAACAATATTACCTGCAGCTGCAGTATCAACTCTGTATTCGACATTGCCAATCAAAAAAGTTAGAAATCTTGGTGGGAAGTTTGGAGATGTCGTTGTTGAATCTCTCAATTGTAATGTTATGGGTGATTTACTGCAGTATTCACTGCAATATTTACAAAAACGATTCGATGAAAAAACGGGGTATATTTATGAACTCATAATTTCGCTGAAAATAATAATGTATAAAAACATTACTTTGAGACTATGTTATATTAATATATTCATTTAGGTCATGGTTATACAATATTGCTCGAGGAATAGACAATGAACCTGTTAATATACGATTAGTATCAAAATCAATTGGAGCATGTAAAAAGTTCCCAGGAAAACAAGCTATTGTCTCATTAGATGTGGTAAAGTACATAATAAAATTTGTACATAGGAAAATTGTGAATTATTTCTTTACATAATATTTTGTTTACAGTTAGAACATTGGGCTGGTGAATTATCAGCAGAAGTTTGTGAACGTCTTGAACAAGATCTTGAAGAAAATGAGCGACGAGCAACGTTAATGACAATATGTTATCAGTATTATCAAAATAAGGCTACAGTATCACAATCACGTTCATGTACCTTAAATTCATATAAACCAGGAAATATGGCAATTCGTTGTGTACAAATCATATCTAAGTCAACACAATGTCCAATTGCATATTTAGGTATATCAGCTGGTAAATTTATACCAGCTAAAGGTAGCGGCAATTTTCGGAATTTTTTTAAATCAAACGAATCAGAGCCTCATAAGAAAATAGATGCACAAACAGAAAATACGAAAGTAGAAAGTATATATTCAGTAGAAAATACTACTAAGAAAATAAAAAGTGATTTAGATGTCGATAAAATTATCAATGTAGATTCTAATAGTGATGAAATTAACAATGCATCAAGTAATAAACTAAAACATGTTGAGAAAAAATGTTCTACAATAAATCCACAATTAGGTGAACAAAGTTGTAATATCAAAACAGATTGGTCTCCTACTTCCAGAAGATTAAATAATTTAATTAATTCATTAAATGAAGGAAATAAAATAACATTTTATGAAAAGAAGGCAAATTGTTTTAATTTGAATGATCCCTTACATCAAAATGATTTTAAGGAATCATTTTTTATGAATGTTTTCAACCCAAAAGAAAGTAATTTGAAAGATACACATGTAAATGATATTAGGTTAATTGAGTTAAATGACAATGTAAATATAGATATTGAGTTTGAAAATGTAAATGAAGATAGTGTAAAAAACGAGAAAAGTAATTTTGACGAAAAATTGGATTTGAATACAAAGGCGAATAGTGACAAAATGTATATAAACAGTGAAATGGAAAATGGGCCAATTTCTTCAAATATAAAATTAAATGAAAATAACAGAATGATTAATGAACAAGATATAATACAACTAGAAGAAATATTTCCTGATTTGAGTAATATTGATCCTACTGTAGTTGTATTGTTACCTTCATATTTACAAGAAAAAGCAAAATTATATATGAAAACAGAAAATAAAAAGGATATTTCAAAACAAACTTCAGCGAAAATGAAGGGAAAAAATAAATTTAAAACCAACACTTCAAAAGGAAGAAAAGATAATGATATTTCTAGTTTCCTAATTAAAAAAAACTCATGTAACTCAATTGAAGTTCCTTCTAAACAATGTTTAAAATGTTATCAAATGATACCTATATTAAAATATCAGGAACATTGCGATTTTCATGTGGCTGAAAGTCTGCAATGGAACTTAAATAATTCAGTATTACATACTACAAATATAAAAAGGAAGGAAAATACAAGTGATGTAGATACCAATTCTATTAAACGTCGATTAAATGCAAATATTTTAAATTCTCATAAGAATCATAAATCCATATCATCATTTTTTTCGTAATATGAATTGACGTATTATATATTATATTGATATCTTATATCTATCTCAACGAAATAAATCTTAAATAAATATTTTGTGTATCATTTGTAAAAATATACTTACATTTTATGAGATATGTAGATATATATTTACAACATAGTCTTCTTAGAATTGAAGTAGTTCTTCTCCTTCAATTTTATTTGAATTAATGACACTTTTGAAATAAAAAGCAATAATACTGTAATATGCATAAAATGCTAATGTTGTATTGATTCATAATAAATTTTATTTAATTATATTGCTCCAGTATCTTTCATTTAAATAAATTAAAATGATAGATAATAATTAAAATAATAATAATAGTTAAAAAAATATTTTACTTTTAGGTATCTTATAATATACTTGTTCAACATTGATAAATTATGTATATGTACAATTAATACTTAAAAGTCGATTTGTACTTAAACAATCGAGTTTTGCAAATTCCGTTTTCACGCTTTCTTTGTATCGTTTCATTGAATCTTGAAATGTAGAAATCGTTGTTTTTATTGCATCGTTAGATGCCTTTAGCAATTGAAATGCTAAAAAAAATAATGAAATTTTAAAATAATATCTGAAAATATTATAAAATTGTACCTTGTTGTTTATCAATCTCTGCTTTCTCGATAGCTCTCATTAATTTATGCATAAGCCTTAGTAATTTTAATTGTTTTCGTGACAACATTTTTTGGAATAATATTTTTCCGAATTTTTGTTCGTGTTTTTTTATATATACGTCCAATTTAAGAACTGCTGCTTTTTCTGTTTGACTGTCCCATAAGATTTTTTTACAACATATATTTTTATCCATGATTATTGTCTTAAATTTTACATTATACACATTAAATTGCACATTAGAAATATGAAGCTCAATAAATAATTCTGTTGTTTTTGAGTATAATTAAAAGTTTATACACAGTGGGGTCACCCTATATATTCTGAGTTGAAAAAATAAAGAAATTTGGTGACGATATAAATATATAAAAACATTTATTTATTCAAAAACAGTAATAAAAACATACATATACACTTTGGATGTTACAACGTTTATGAATGTTTATAGGAAATGTATAATTTAAAGAAAATATTTAAATAGCATTATATCCTTTTTTCCATACAGTGTCTTTTAGATATGCACCTATCATAGGATTATTGAGCATTGTTTCTACAATATCTTTAAATCCCAGTTGACTGGCTAATACATATTTACACTCCACATCTGACAATTCAGAAATTAATATTTTCATGTTATCTGTCATAGTATGAGTAATGCTTTTTTCCAGTCTGTACCTATAATAAAGTTAATAATGATTAAAATGGAAAGAAATGTCCAAAAATAAATTATTTCTTTAAAGCAATAATTAACTTGCCTGCGTACACAATTTCTTACAAGACTAGGGGTGAGCTTATTTACTGCTATAAAATCTTTCAAATATTTTGTTTCTCCATTTAATATACAATGGCTATAAATCAGATTAGCCCAATCTACGTGATGATTATATGCATGAATGACAACAAAAGCTTGAGAGAAGCTTAAGTTATGACATAATACTTTATCGATATCTCCAGGTTTTAAATTAAGTATACAGATTACTTGTTGATTATAAGACACAGTATTAAAAAGTGAAAGTTGGAGAGCAACTAATTGTACTTGATCAGAACATTGATTAGCAAGATTTAATTTATTAGCCTATAACATATTCATATTATAAATTTTTATTTATGCAAATAATCTAGATAATGTTTTACCTGTAAATAGTATTCTGTTGCGTGAGTATAATTAGTAACAGCTAAGTGTAACTGTTTCAGAATATTTTCAGTTTTGATGAATTTTTTTTCATGTTGAACAGTACTTTGCAATTTCATAAGATCTTTTGTAGCATCTGATATTATCGTATTAATTATATCTTCCGCTTCATTTTTCCACATATGTGCTAGTTCATGATATAATCGAAAATGTAAAGCTACCAGAGTAAAAAGTTCTTTATTTTCAGGACAATGACGCTTCAGGAATTCCAAAATTGCTGTTTCTAGCCCTATTACCTATAACATGTTTAATATAATATTGTATATGGTATTTATATATGTATTTAGAAAAATAAAAAGCGTAAAGAAACCTTATTTAATCCTTTTCCAAGTAAAAATTCAAACTGATCATTTTCTTTTAAAATTTGAAATACATAATTCATTTCTGTGAAACGACCAACACCTGTTACAAGACGTACCTAAAATTGTTTGATATTATATATTTTTTAAGCACAGTGTATAAAATTTTGTTTATTTAATTCTTGTAAAATAACGTACTAGTAATGTCCAATACTTAAGATTCTGCAAAACATTTGCGAAAATTTGACATTTACATAATACTGATGCTATCCCTTCCATATTGCAGGAAGTTGTAAAACAATCATGAGCACGTATTAATAATTCTGCAATCGTCTTCAGAGTAAATGCTAAACAATAGAAAAGGTTTTAATAATAAATTTAGTTATTATAAGAATGTAATGATAATTATATTTTAGTATAGTACCGCTTGTTTTTTCGCCATGAGAATGTCCAAGCAATTTATTTGCCGTTTTTAAGAGTTTCCAACCAAGGAGTGAAACATCATTGCATAGTTCCATAATAACACGAAAATTTGTATTTAAGGAATATCCCCACAAGCAAACGTTATTTTCATATCCATCTACAAAAGTAAACTTTTTACAACCGTGTATAAATTTACAATATCATTACATACCTTCTACTGCACGGTTAATATTTAGAGTGATATTTTCAGCCAAAAATGTTGCAACATCATCATTGTTTATTTTGTATGCAATAACTATATCATTAATAATTTCAGATTTATTTTTAATACTATCACTTTCTGTAATTTCTTGTAAAAATTCAATTGGATTGTTTAACATTAACAAGAACTGATAACTTTTTTCCAGTTGCATGGCTAATTTATAACATAATACAATGCGAAGACATATGTCTACTCCATGTTCCAAAATATTAAATAATTTTTCTAAAATTGATAAACACTCCATTTGTATTCCATGAACATCTTCATGTTTTAGTTTATTCATTTCAGTACTGATTGAGGTGATCACTGTAATCAAAGTTTTGTTATAAATATGTGCTAGTTAATAATTTGTTGTGATGAGAGTATAAATTAGACATACATGAAGAAGCTGAAGAAAATCTTTGTAAACCACGATTCTTTAAGGCATTGTATTTTTGTTGTTTATTCTTATTTACTTCTTTCAGAAGACTTTGTTGTTCAATATTTAAATCATTTGGTGAAATTTCCCCTTCTGCTAAACTCAAACATAACATCAGAATTTGTAAATCCTACAATTATAATTAAAACAGTTAATACATATTTATTAATAAAGGTTTAATGAAATTTACCTTATGTTTGTAATTAAAAATTGTACTTATTCTTAATGCTGTATCCAGTTTACCTAAGTCAATTAATGTATTAATTAAACTTTCAATTGCATTTTTCTCTTGTATGTTACTTAAGGTATAGCCAAATTTCAATTCATTTAGTCCTGATAACAATTCTGTTTTTAGTTTATTGAAGATATAAGGTCCATCATCTAATTGCACATTTTCAGGACCTGCTAACATACATGATTTCCACATTGCTGTTTCAAGGACATCAATATCTTGTTGCTCTGTTTCAATATTCTTTAAGGTTTCAAAAGCTAGTTTTAATATTTCATATCTGTTAAAACATATATTTCATATTTGATTAAATCTATATGTCATTGATGCCTCTAGATAAAAAATATCACATACCTTTCTTTATGAGAAGTAACTTTTTCAGCATGCTCAACAAAAAATTCTGCTGCTTTTTCATATGAAATGTTATATTTTTTAAAATTTAATGCACACTCATTCCAAAAATTATCTTCAATTTTCTCATTTTTTTGTATATAATATTTAAATTTACTTCGGCACTAAAAGTATTAATAATTAAAATATTAATGATGAAAACTAGTACTTATATAAAAAATAAGATAATACCTGAGCTAAGATTATTTCAGACGAATTAAATCCTGCTACATTTGATAATTTTAATGCATTAGTATAATCTTCAGTTCTTATTAAATCATTAATGCACCTATGAATTTCTGTATCAAAATTATATACATTGTCTGATACTGTAAATGCTGCAAAATTTAATGCGACATTTGTTTTTTGAAGAATTTTTATAACTTGTAGCAGAAATGGAAAGATTGGAACGAAATCTGTAATGAACAAAGAAATTAGTTTATGTCTGATTTTCATTATTAATTATTGAAATAATAATTCATACAAGATAGCAGTACCTGGAAAATTCTTATAAAAGTTACATTTTATCAAAATTTCGAGGAATTTTATTTGGAGATGTGTACTTCTTAGACCATAAGCGAGTGTTGCAATAAGGCATTTAATTGTAACAATTGCAATCCAGTATAAATTATTCAAGTATGTGGTATCTGAGCAATTCCAATCTATAGCTTCCTGAAAAATACATAATTCTCATATTATTTCACGTAATTGTTAAATATTGAAATAGTGCTTGATACATACATTACATTTGAGATTTACACATTGTGCTTTAAAATCCAATAATTTTTGTTGGCAACTTTTAAAATCACCATAAATTACACATTCTATGAGAAAGTCAAAAAATAAATTGAAGAGACTTTCCTACAATCAAACTGTATTAGGAAAATAAGATAAAACAGGATATTCATATAAAGGTAAAGTATACTTACAGGCATAAAAATTTTGTAAGCTTTACTAACGATAGTAATATATCCATATGTTACCATTTGATCCAATAAGTTATAAACTTGATTAGCTGTCCATACTTGTTGTTTTAAACATTCTTTATAATTAGAAAGAATTTCTTTATCTGTGGTGGATATTACCATCCATGAATAACAATATGCTGCAATTGAAGATGGCTAAAAAAGATATTCGATAAGAGAAGCATGGTATGTTCTGGAAAATTTTATAGTTGAGAAAAATATGAAATTACTAATATATAAAATACCTCATAACAGGATGCTAAAACTATAAGGAAAGGCTTTGAAGTTAACCGGGATGAATTGATTAAAGCACCAGGTGGATCTGGGCTTTGGAGACATTTCAATATAATCAACCACAAATCATCATTTGGAGAACAAATGTTATCATTTACAGTATATTCATTTATACTATGAGAATCATAAGTGCTTGCTAAATCTGCTGAGACTGGTGAATCATAATTGGGTGATACCTATTTAATAACGATATAGTATAGTATTTAATAAAATATGTTTTAAATATATGACATTTACTACTTACACTTTGTTTAACTCCAATTTTGTAATATAATGATTGTCTAACATCTCGTGATTTTATCTTTTGTTCATTACATACAGCTAATTGAGATTTAGTGAGTTGAATATTACTCAAACAAGTTAATAAATGTTCTCTGAGAATTGTGTTTTCAAAATGTTCTATATTTTCCAATATCTAAAAGCAACGAAGAGCATATTTTTCTTTTAATTTCAGAAATCTTGTATAAATTAATTAAAATTCAAAATTATTACCTGGTTCAGGGGATAATTAAAGATGTGACAAACTAATACAAATTCAAACCAGTGATTTTTACTTGCTAAAAATTTTAAAAAGCTGATTGGGAAAGCAAAGTTGTGTGCTGCTGCAAATCGTACAATAACATCCCATATTTTTAATACATTTACGAACTCTTGACTATCATTAATTGAACTTTCAGTACAACTTGTTTGAAAACTACTTTCAAGATAAGACATTACAGTCTTTAAATCATTTTCATTTTTGTATATTATATTTTCTAGTAAATTTCCTGTCAATTAAAAAATATATTGGAGATCTATGATTACCAATTCTAATAAATATTCAATGAACATAATTACCAATGGGAATGTTAATCTGTTTATAAATATAATTTGCCACGGTTATATGCAGCCTTAAATTTTCTGAATCGATACCTAATATTTCCATGAAAGAAATACAAGTATGTAAAATTTCGGGTTTCTCTAAATTTCGTAAGGCAAGACTATGCGCGTACAGAGCCGCCTTATATTTCCTATAAGTGTAGTATAAATGTGCATAATATATTCTGAAATACATAAATACATGAATTAATATATAATTCTTCTTTACCTTCTAGAAGAAACATTTCCAATTAGTTTTCCTTGGGAATGTTTTAAGCTAAATATAGCCATATTAGGACGAGCTTCTTTCAAATAGTATTTATATGTTAAATCTTCTGTATATCCATATTTTTTAACAAGAGTTTCATTAGAAAAATGAGGCATTGGTTCATTATTAAAACGCCACTTATATAATTGTTTAACGTTTAAATTTTTGTAACCATCTAATAATTCATACATTGTAACTTTGTTCTTTGGTTCTTTTTTTATGATGGATTCAAGAATTGGCACTTGTTTTAATGTATTCTGAAGAACTTCATTCGAAATATCATAGTTGCATAATTGCAAAGGATTTTTACTTGTAAATATACTTTTTAGAGTAATTTCTTTTAGTACTGTGCCTTTATCTTGATTGCATATTGCACTTTCTCTAGATTGGTATGAAAATATCAATACTAAAACTATCAAATAATTTTGCTTCAAATATTCGGTTACATCATCAGAAAGATAGTAAATTGTTTTAAAAATTCCTTCTGTTAATATATCTTGTAACGGTTCTTGACTTTCACACATTTTTGTCAATACATCATACAATTCAATGATCTTGGTTTCATCTTCCTGAGTACTCGTTTCACTCAAGCAATGTGCAAGACACAATTCTTTGTCAATTTTCTTCATAAATTCAGTTTTATTAATATTACAAGATTTATATGATAATATTGTATTAAATTCTGCTATTGTCATTGCACTGGCAAATATACGTGCTAGTAATAATTTTACATCACGTTGTTCTCTCTCTACAAATACGCCATACCTATATATTAAATATTAATAAATAAATATTTAAATATTTAAATATATTTCATAACAAATGTATTTTATATGGACTTACCTACATAAATGATTTTTTGCTAGATCTTTAATAAGAGTACTGGCATCTGAAGAATCAATAGCTTCAATCATATCTGGTACTATATCCAAAGTACGAAACAATGACTTGTATTCTTCATTAATTTCGTTTATTTCTTCTATTGTATCATTGCCATAGTAAATGTCAATCCAAAATCTCATTAGTTCGATTTTATTATTTGACAGTAAATAATCCCACAGCACAATATTAGTTACATTTTTCAAAAGAGATTGTTCAGTTATAGAAAAATATAATTCAGTACATAATGCTTGTTTTATATCTTCTGGTAATTTTATAATATCCTCTATACATAAAGAAGAGCTCAAGCCATCTTCAACCCTAAACAAATGGTATTTCTTACCTTTTGATCTATTTAAACTGATTATTTATGAAGAAACTTACATATATTTTTGTTCAAATTCTACAATACTTTTTATTATATTCCATGAATCTATATATTTATTTTCAAAGTGCGCAACACTTATTAGATATTCCGATAAATAATTTCTTAATGTAAAATCCTTGCAGTTTACACAAACTTTAAATATATATTCCATTGGATTTTTATCCTATAAAAAAACTACATTAATGTAAAGAATAATATATTGCTTGTCAGTACTTAAAATTTGATATACCATATTATTTAAAATATGAGAGGCCCTGTAAATTTGATGTTTCTTTAGAAGTTCTATAATCCAAGTTTCAACTTCTTTGTTGAAATAATGCTGAGCATCTTCGATAGAACATCTTCTTCTATAAGCTAGACATTTATAAGCAAGATTAATGTGAGTGCCCTTTGCAGAGGCTTCTCTAACAAGTTCTCTGTCCCCTAATATACGCCAACCAGACCAAATAATTGCAGGTTCTCCGGTTAAACATTCAATCGGAATGCCTCCCACTATTGTTTTCTCTGCCATCTTGTTAATATATTTTTTTTATAATATACCTGTATCATAATATTTTGCTGAAACAATATAGATTTCAATACAATTTATGTTAGGTTTTGTAACATATTGTTACTAACTTTTCATTACATTATATTTTACTGTAACACTTAAAAAGTTTTTACTTTATTTTATTAAATATAAAATTATAAACTACAATACTATTAGCATACAAAATTTTCTCTTTGCTGTTATCTATACACAAAATACATATATGACATACAAATGTACATTGTTGTTGTATACTATGCAATAAACGTTGTTTAACGTTTTACATTTGCGAAATGTCAAGCTTGATGACAATAAGAACTAAGAAAGATTCTTATCATGCTGTCACGGAGAATAATGAAATAATTACATTTGTTATCGATTGATGGTATTGACTATAAATAAAGTATAAGATTTCAACCAATTACACACAAATTACGTGTAAATTGCATTTCCAATTGTACATTTTAAATCATGAATGTATAAAACGAAAATATTCATGTTTATTCTCAATTAAAGGTCGACTAGCTGAGAAGCTGATAACTTTGCTGATAATGAACGACCACATAGTACCATCTGGGTAACACTATGTCATAAATTGCATTAAGATAATAAAAAATACTGCTATGTCTTATTGTTTTATTTTCTCTACTGGAAATACTATAAAAGTACATAAAAATTAATAAATTATTGCATAACAATAGTCCGGAGGAAACTTAAATACGCCAGTGATGATTTGAGAACCTACAAAGACAGAGTAGTTTTTATGACCGATAGATGATTTTTTAAATCCACGATTATGCAAATATTTAAATATTAGTTAAATATTATTAATCACTTACACTTCCAAAAGTTGATAAAGATAAATCAGCTATCCTGCCTGCGGTAATTTTAACCGGATTATTCGACATAGCAATGATTAAAATAAGACCGTGTATTGTCTTAGTCGGTAAATGAAACCAGTCGATCATGAAACAAGACAATCCAACATTACTGCTCTATGATCAAAATCAGAAATAGAACAATAGATTAAAAAATAAGTACATATTCTGAGCAAGTTACTAATAAATTTTTGTAAAAAATAATAGTTTATCTCGAGGAATCATTAATCTATATGTTTATATAAATTATCAGCTATAAATTAAATTTGATAAAAATTTATTAATAATATTATAAGTGGAAAAGTTATGGAAGTACTTTGAACGGTTTGATTTTTTAAAGTATATTGTATTTTTTAGTAAATTGTGAAAATATACCTTTTCTATTAGGAGTTCACCAATATAGCACAATATAAATATGTTAAATGTCAGAGATATTAGTAACATTGTATATGTCGTAAGACTGATGGTATTACTCTGTTCCCAATCCTGTTATGAACAAGCAATCATGAATATAATAGGATATTATAACGAAAATAAAAAGAAACGCACCGTTATACAATAATATTCGAGTAGACATATCATAAAGGTGGATCCAATGAATTCTAGGAAACATACTTCTTGTAGCACCATTTCTACTGCTGCCGAAAATCTATAATCGGTTATAATACAATATCATGTATTATTTTTATACTCACTGACATGTATAAAGACTTCTTTATATCAATTATATTATGTATATTAATATTAATACATTTATCACTTGTTTGTACCTTAAAATTCTCAAATGACGTTCAACAATTTCTATCAATCGCGTATTTAAATTAAGCGTTTCTTTCATATATTCGCCACGGACAAGATCATTCAATCGAGATATAATGATGTCGATTTGCCCACAGGTGTGTGTTGCGAAAAGAGCGGCTAATCCACAAGCACCGGCAGTTATGGAATACATCACGTATCCGCACATGCAGTGAATAACGTACACTAGATCGTAAATGGGGCTACTCTGAACGTCGTACAACGCGCTATATGTAGGATATACCAGAGGTTTGATTGTACGATTATGTTCATCGACAAACGTGCCGATCGCGTACTGTAAAATCGAGTGATAGATTGTTCCGCCGGTGTACATGAATACGGCGCAGATTATTGTCAGATTTCGACCCATTCGCCCGTATTTCAACATTATTTCGCGATCCTTATGTAGTTCCACCTGCCAGTAGGGACGTCCCCTTAACGAAACACTAAACCGTTTAACTTCAATGAAATATAAAATATGAAACTTATGTAGTAGAGATATTAGAATTTATTCATCGTTCCGAAGATATGGAAAATTTCAAAGTCAAGAGTTTTCTCTGACGCGTTCACGCGTTGTCGATCATCGATGATAACCATATGATGATTGTATGTATACACGATAAAGAAAATACGTATATCACGCAATACGTATTATATTTTGTGATACGCAACGGTATAGAAATTAATTATATATTTCATTGTTCATTTTAATTTAAAATGATACAATTCTCGTGCACGAAAAATTAGTGAAAATCAATGAGAATCGATGAACGTGTTAATTCACTGACCTGTTCCCAGTCAATGCACACCTGTTCGATGCAGCCTTTGATCCTCGGTTTGCGAAGGGTGAGCGCCCAGTATTTCATCAACGAAGTACAACAGAAACTTAGTAAACCGGATAATTTTAATCTCATTATAGTATCTTTTTCTTCGAATATGATATGCAGAATGCATGGAATAATGGCGAAGAGTAACACAAAATTACTGAGTGCAATTGCGATTTTTGGCAGAAGTTTTTTCACATCTCCTACTGCTGCTGGCCAAATGCCAATGGATTGCAGGATCCACTTGCTGTGTTTGGTTACATAAGCGATATCTTTCTTATAGTACAAGTTTCGCGGTGTGTAATCACACTTATGTTGCATAGAGAGTTGCATATTCGCGGATAGCTCGAAAACAACTGTTTACGATAGTTCGGTAGCATTGATTGAAAGTTGAGCTTGCGCTCGTGATATTGTGTGCGTGCATCTCTTTCATTACTTTGAAATCGATTACCATCAGAGAAGGGGACGTTTGAAATTATAGCGAAGCTATAGTATAACTTTCTGTCTAGACGTGAGCGGAGAGAGTTGGAGAATAAGTGCACAACGATTAAGTACTTGTGGTGTTAAGAAAGAGTATAGCGTATACGTTTGTGGCAAATAGTAATATTTAAATACGTGGGTAAGTAACTCATAAATAAAACACTTTGGAATTTGTATGTGGTTTCTTTCGTCACTTAATACGCAGAAAATATTTCTAAATGTAATAGACATAACAATTTGCGTGGCTGAAATTAAATAGCAATGATAAAATGCATTATGTCTTTAGTCTGATATTTTAGTATGATTTCAGTAAATAAATATCAATATGTCGATGTTCCTCGTGATTTTTTGCCATTTGATTAAGCTACTGCGAGAACAATTATACATATACGGTTATTAAAATGCCATATATCATTATCAAACTATAAAAATAATATATTCAATGGATAACGTGTAATAATATTTGAGAATATCAAGTATTTAAACAGGACTGAATATATTTACGATATAATTTTTTATTTATCATTCTACGCCAAAATATTGGGAAATTGAACAATTATTAAATTACTACACAAGGGCGGTTCGGAGGAAATTTAAGTACGCGAATGACGTCTTTAGAACCTGTAAAGATAGAGTTACATTTAATTGTCAACAGATAAATAGCTGAAATCAATTTTGAATAGTTAGAATATTTGTAAAAAATTACACTTGCGAATGTAGACAAGGATAAATTAACTATTCTGCCGGCGCTAATTTTTGCCGGATTATTTGACATTGCGATGATCAAAACGAGGTCTTGCACTGACTTGGCTGGTAAGTGATACCAATCTATCATGCAACAGGATATTCCGACGTTAGTACTCTGTAATATAAATAATGCAAATAATAGGCAAAATTTCGTAATAAGATATTACAGATTACGAATAAAAATATAACGGAAAATACCTTTTCAATCAGCAGATCACCAATGTAGCATAGTAAAAACATATTGAACGTCAAGGATATTAACAATAACGAATATGTTGTCAGACCAATTTTATTGTTCTGTTGCCAGTCCTGTTAAAAATGTATAAATATTATAAATTAGCGGAATAAAAATAAATATAACAATACCGATAAAATGATATACGAAAATATAAATTAGGAGCAAGAAAAATGTACCGTTATACAATAGTATTCGAGCAAGCACATTACAAACGTTGTTCCAATGAATTCTAAAAAGCACACTTCTTGAAGAACCGTCTCAACCATCGCAGAGAATCTACAATAGCACTGTATGTATTTAATTAATAATAAATATCATTTTACTTCACCTCAACCTTATTTGTACTTTAAAGTTCTTATATGATGTTCAACGATTTCCATCAGTCGAACGCTCGTATTAGAATTTTCCTTGGAAAATTTTCCATCAATCAAATCATTCAGTCGAGACATAATGACATCAATCTGTCCACAGGTGTGTGTTGCGAAAAGTGCAGCCAGTCCACAAGCCCCAACTGTCACAGTGTCAAACACATACCCGCATATGCATTGGAGAACGTACACGAGTTCATAAACGGGACTCTTTTGAACGTCGTAAAGACCACTGTACGTAGGATACACCAGTAATTTGATCGTATGATTAAATTCATCGACGTACGATCCGATCGCATATTGCATGACCGTGTGATAGATTATGCCACCGCTGTACATAAACACAGCACTGTATACGGTCAGTCTTCGTCCAATCTTTCCATACTTTAGCATTAACTTGCGATCTCTTTGGTATTCTATCTGTCAATTGAAAAAATGATGCAGTTACATATATCTATATTATTAGACTACCAACATTTATGCAAATTCATATTCTTCGGAAAATTAGGATTAGAAGGCTAAGATCTAGGCAGAAGTTTGCTTCAATTTCTCACGAATATATAAAAATTCGCAATCCATTTGTCACTTTTCCACTGGGTTACACAGATATACTTGTTGCAACTGACCTGTTTCCAATCAGCATATAACTGTTCGATACAATATTCGATTTTCGGTTTGCGTATTGTCAGAGCCCAATACTTCATCAGGGAGATAAAAGAAAAGCATGTTAAGCCCAGAATCTTCAGTCTTAGCAAAGGATCTTTTTGCTCCAATACAATGTGTAGCACACACTGCACCAAGGTGAAAAACAATATTAAATTACTTAGTCCGATTGCGATTCTTGGTAAAAATTTGCCGATACCCTCCACCATAGCCGGCCAAATCCCAATGGAATTCAAAACCCATTTATTGTGTTTCGTTACGTAAATGATGTCCTCTTCGTAGTTTGGATTTCGCGACTGATCGGTCCGACTACGAGTGGAGAGACGAGTACTCGTGAACATGTCGAAAACAACTGTCCGCGACAGTCCAGGTGCATTGATTACAAGGTTGTTGAGCTTGCGCTCATGATATTGCGTGCGTGCATTTCTTGCACAACTTTAAATCGATTATTAGTTATCAATGTAGCGAATGTCTGTAATTGTAGTGAATAGCTAACTTACGATGCTATAGAATCTAACTTTCTGTCTAAACACGAGTGGAACAGGTTGCACCATAAATGCACGACGATTAAAAGCTGCTGATGTTAAGAAAACACAATATCGTTTTGTGTATAGTATGTGTGTTTATGTAAAATGACAATATATATAGGCGAGTAATTTATTAATGAAATACATTGCAATTCCTTTCCTTTTTCTTTGTTAAAAAAAGTAGTTTGAAAGCTTAATATATATTTTGTAATTTATTTACATTCTAGTACGTTACTGTTTATTTAATTTCACAATTAGTGCTAGTTAATATTAAACGATATTTTTAAATGCTGGCTTCTTTTACATGAAAATAGATCGTGACTGTTTGTTCTATGTGAACATAGTAAATTATTGTGCCTGTGATTTGATATAATATAATGTGTACATGGCGTCGAGTAATCAAAAACGATTAATAAAATATATTATCTTTACCTTAATATTTCTGCATGATATCACAATTTTATGATTTCACAAACTAATAAATTTTTATATGTTAACATTTTTAATGATATTTAATAATATTCACTGTACATATTTATCAAAATGCTATGTATCGTAATGAAAGTAAAAAAATAATGTATGTTATGTAATATATATTTATGTAGCAAGGAATGTTATTACAACATATTGCATTATTTACTATTCTACAATTGGATACATGGAAATAACCGAATAATTATTAGATTATAACACAATGGTATTCCGGACAAAATTTAAGTACGCGAATGATGTCTTCAAAATCTGCAAAGGTGAAGTTACATTCAATCTTTAATCAAATGAAAATTTAATTAAAATCTTCAAATTAATTTGTGAAAGCTATTTGTAAAAACCTACATTTCCGAAAGCAGGCAGAGATAAAAGAAATATTCTGCCGGCGCTAATTTTCGCCGGGCTATTCGACATGGCGCTGATCAAAATGAGACCTTGCATTGTCTTGCCTGGTAAGCGGTACCACTCAATCATATAACAGGATATTCCGACGCTAGTACTCTATAGCAAATAATATATATCTATAGCAATATCTCTATAGTAAATAATAAATTATAAACGAAATTGATTAATAAATTTTCATAGTGACTAGTACTTTGTTATATTGAGAAGATTGAGATATTACAAAATACCTTTTCCATTAGAAGATTGCCAATATAGCATAGCAACATCATATTAACCGTGAATCCTATTAGTAGCATCGAATATGTTGCCAGACCAATTTTATTATTGTGTTGTAAATCCTACTAATAACATAAAAATACCATAAACTCCTAGGAACACAAATCAGAAGCAGCAAGAACGTACCGTTATACAAAGGTATTGGAGCGAGCATATTAGCAACGTGGTACCAATAAAATCGAAAAAGCACACTTCCTGCAGAACCGTCTCAATCATTGCAGAAAATCTACAATAGTACGCGATATGTTTTTGGTCAGTATTAAGCAACGTTTTACTTTACCTTCGTACTTTAAAATTCTTATGTGATGTTTTACGATTTCCATCAGCCGAGTGTCCGGGTTAGAACTTTTCTTGGAGAATGTTCCATCGACCAGATCATCTAATTGAGATATAACGACATCAATCTGTCCACAGGCGTGTGTTGCGAACAGCGCAGCCAGCCCACAACACCCAACTGTCACAGAGATGCACGTAAATGCGTATATGCATTGGAAAACGTACACGATTTCGTATACGGGACTTTTTTGGATGTCGAAAAGTCCACTATATGTAGGATACACTAATATTCTGAGGGTACGATTATTTTCCTTCAGGCTCATTCTCATTCCATACTGCATGATGGTAGTATAGCACATGCCTGCGCTGTACATGAACACGGCACTGTATATGGTCAGATCTCGACCAATTTTTCCATATTTTAGCATAAGCATACGATTTCTTTGAAACTCTACCTGTCAAATGATTTTTACATCTTTTATATAAAAAAACAGTCGTACTGAATCACATTTATAAGTGACTGGTCCAGAGAAAACGTGGTGCTAGTGATACAATTTTAATTTACGACAACTGTGAATAAAATTACATCTTAATACAGAAAACTGCGTGCTTCTAGACAGTAAAATACTTTACTACACATGCAATGGGTACGAAAAACATTTTTCACGCCACGCCGTTGTATATTAAATTTCGTTTTCGTATATTTTCATACGACTACAAAGATATGATATTACGAAATTGAAATATTATATATAATCATATTATATATTAAAATTTTCACTGAAACTCATAAAAAGTCTTCTAGACAAATATGTAGATTACGTATTTTTTCTTTCTGTGTTTTTATGTAAAATACACTTACACTGCCAGCCGTAAGTATATATTAGGATATTTGCCTTATACATAAAAAAATATGATATTTGATACAAATTGTGTGCTTATCATTATTTCTATTTTCCAATTATTTCATAATTTTTGAATAATTCCATATTCCATAAACTTCTTATTTCGTTCATACCATATATCCCCTATGATGTAACATATTAAATATCGTAAAATGTGATAAAGTTTTCTAACAAATGTACAAACAAGTGAGTATCCTGATACTTAGAACCGGCAATGTCTATCATTTTTCCACTGAGTAATTCACATACACTTGCTCGACTGACCTGTTTCCAATCTGTCTGCATCCATTTGATACAGTATTCGATATCCGGTTTGCGCGCTATCAGAGCCCAATACTTCATCAGGTTGATTAAAGAATACCAAGCCAAGGAACAGAACCTCAGTCTCAATAAAGGATTCTTTTCTTCCAATACAATGTATAGCACACACTGTACTATGATGAAAGATGGCATAAGATTACTGAATCCGATTACGAGTTTTGGCAAAAATTTACTCATGCCTTTTAACACAGTGGGCCATATTCCGATGCAATTCAGAATCCATTTATTGTGTTTCGTCACGTAAATAATGTCTTCCTTGTAATTTGGATTTCGCGATTGATCGGTCTGACTTCGAATGGAGGGATACATATTCGTGAACAGATTGTAAACGACTGTTTACGATAGTTCAGGTGCATCGATTGTAAGGGCGATGAGTTTGCGCCCGGGATATCGCGTGCGTGCATTTCACGTAGCAATTCAAAATCGATTATTACTCATCAATGTAGCGAAAGTCTGTAATTGTAATGAATAGCTAACTGGTAACGGGTATAGAATCTAACTTTCTGCCTAGGCTAGGGAGAGGGTCTTAATCTTCCGAAGTTACACAACATATTTGATTATAAGAGACAATTGTGGAACACTGAAATTTCCAATGCCACGAAACTAACAATGAAAGTAAGCATGCACATATCTTTCATTAAAAATTATATAGGTATTACAGGTTACGTAATACTGAAAGAAGCAATAATTCAAAAAATAGTGTATTTATGAAAATAGAGTTATTTTAATTGTATTTTTTCGTAAAACTACTTTAAATTAATCTTGATTCCATACCTGAGCTTATCGGTTTTCGTGGATTTCAGTAATGTTAGATCTAATATATGATATTTCTTTTCTCATTTCTTCGTTTATGTTAATAATGTTTTCAATCTTTATATTAGTTATTGGCTCACACAAATATGATGGTAAAAACTGTAACAGGATGTTTAATGCCCTTGTGAAGATAGTTTGGTATTTCTTGTGGGCAAAAATCCAACATTTCTCATCGTCTTGAAAGTGCGATCTGTTGACAAGCTAATCAATTTTTCTTCTTCTGTGTAACAAAAACTTGTAATTAACTGCGCTAAATGGATTTTATAACAGGTCATAATTCTTTATATCTAAAGAAGGGAGATAACTTGTATTTTTCTCTTTCAATAGCGTTAAAAGTTTTAGTGGTAATAGTTCCCTCGACATTTTTAGTTGCGAAGCGGAAGCAGAACGAAGCGGAAGAATCATATCTCTTGTATTTTTTTATAATATGTGATTTATCCAAAGAGTTACTTGTTTCTGAAATGGTATTTGTAAGTGGATGTCGAAATATTTTGATTCTTCGCTTGGATATTTATATTGGCGCTATTTAACTAATTAAAGATATCTGTTAAATCGTTATTTTAATACACTGAGTATCATTTGTATGAGATTTTACAAAATCATCTGCACCTTCATTTCGAAAAGAAGTCAACAATTCAGTCTTAAGTTTTACAATTTGGCATAGCACTTTAATTCTAGATAACCATTTTACTTCGGTGTGCAAAGCAAATATTCGTATTCAATTTCCATAGATATAGAAAGCTTTTTAAAAAGCATGTTTTTAATGGTCTTGACGTAATATAAATTACAATATTTACTACTTGATCTAATGCAGATTTTTAACTGTCTAATAATGTATATTTTAATACTGTATATGTTTTTACAGTATATTTCTTTATTCAATATTCTACAACTGAATACAAGAAAATAACAGAATAATTGTGAAATTAGTACATAATGGTATTCCGGACGAAATTTAAGTACGCGAATGACGTTTTTAGAACCTGCAAAGATAAAGTTACATTTATTTACCGCTAAATGAAATTCGATTTGTATAAATTTTGAACATGCAAATCATAAACAAAATATTTTTAAAAACCTACATTTCCGAAAGTGGTTAAGGATAAGAGAAATATCCTACCGGCGCTAATTTTCGCCGGACTATTCGACATGGCAATGATTAAGATGAGATCTTGAACTGTCTTGACTGGTAAGCGATACCAGTCTATCATGTAGCAGGATATTCCGACGCTAGTACTCTGTAGTATAAATGACGAATAACAAGTGAAATTGATTAATACATTTTTGTACATTGATTACTTTGCTATATTGAAGAAAGTTGAGTATTACAAAATACCTTTTCTATTAGAAGATTGCCAATGTAGCATAACAAGAACATGTTGAACGTCAAGGATACTAGTAGCATCGAGTACGTTGTCAAACCAATTTTATTATTTTGTTGCCAATCCTACTAAAGACATAAAAATACCATAAACTTCTAGAAATACAAACCAGCAACAACAAGAACGTACCGTTATACAGTAGTATTCGAGCAAGCATATTACAAACGTGGAACCAACGAATTCGAAAAAACACACCTCTTGCAGAACCGTCTCAATCACCGCAGAAAATCTACAATAGTTTGCGATATGTGTTTGGTCAGTATCAAGCAACGTTTTACTTTACCTTCGTACTTTAAAATTCTTATGTGATGTTTTACGATTTCCATCAGTCGAGTGTTCGGATCAGAATTTTTCTTGGCGAATTTTCCTTCAACCAGATCATTTAATTGAGATATGACGACATCAATCTGTCCACAGGCATGTGTTACAAAAAGTGCGGCTAATCCACAACACCCAACTGTCACAGAGTTGAACACAAATGTGCACATACATTGGAGAACGTACACGATTTCGTAAATGGGGCTTTTCTGAGCATCGAAAAATCCACTATACGTAGGGTACACTAACACTCTGATCGTACGATTATTTGCCTTTAGGCTCATTCCCATTGCATACTGCATGATCGTAACGTAGCATATGCCAGCACTATACATGAACACGGCACTATATATGGTCAGATCTCTGCCGATCTTTCCGTATTTTAGCATCAGCATGCGATTTTTTTGAAACTCTACCTGTCAAATGATTTTTACATTTTTACAAACAACACTATAAGTGAGTTGTTTGGAGGAATGGTGCAAGCGACAAGATTCTAATTTGGGAAAGTTGTGGGAAGAGTTACATTTAAATACATACATACTATGTACTTCTAGACAGTAAAATACTATACGTTTATCGGCGCAGTGTCTCCAAAAGTATTTGCATACCATTATATATATTATAACATTTACATATTAGTTAATTAGAACTAAGTATATTAAGTTTCGCGTCATAATATTACGTATTTTCATATACTTACAGAAATTTGATTCTACGAAAATGACATATACAGAACATGATAAAGAACACTTCATAATATATGCGTATAATTTGTAGTTTAATATGCCTCACATAAATAAAGGTGCGTGCAAGTACTCTTTGTAGCTAATTGTAACTATAAAAGTTTGGAAGTTTCCGAAAAAAATTTCGTATATCACGTATTGCTTCTTTCTGTAGCTATTTGTCTTTTTTTTTTAATACAAAGTGATTGCTAGCCATAAATATTAAGACATCTGCGTTATGTTTAAAAAAATGTGATATTTGATATAAATTGTGTGCTTCTCATTATTTTTATTCTACAGTCATCACATATTTTTGTATTTCATAATTCCATATTCTGTAAACCTTATTTTACTCACATCATATGTGCCTTATAAAGTAAAATATTAAATTAAATAAAATGTGCTAGGATTTCTAATAAATGGTGTAACAAGTGAGTATTCTAATACTGATAAGTAGCAGTGTCCATCATTTTTCCATTGATGCTTCGTTCTTTTATTCTTTGCTCGACTGACCTGTTTCCAATCTGTCTGCACCTGTTTGATACAGTATTCGATGTTCGGTTTGCGCACTATAACAGCCCAATACTTCAACAGGTTGATTGAAGCAAAGCAAGCCAATCCCAAGAGCCTCAGTCGTAATAAAGCATCTTTTTCCTCTAATATAATGTGTAGTATACACTGCACAACCGTAAAAAGCGATACCAAATTACTGAATCCGATTATGATTTTTGGTAAAAATTTGTCGATGCCTTCTGCCACAACGGGCCACATCCCGATGGAATTCAAAACCCATTTGTTGTGTTTCGTCACGTAATCAATATCTTCTTCGTACTTCGTGTTTTGCGGTGGATCTGTCTGACGTCGAACGGAGAGATGCATATTCGCGGACAGGTGGAAAACGACTGTTTACGACAGTTCAGGAGCATCGATTGTAAGAGCGATGAGTTTGCGCCCGGGATATCGCGTGCGTGCATTTCACGTAGTAATTCAAAATCGATTATTACTCATCAATGTAGCGAACGTCTGTAATTATAGTGAATAACTAACTGGTAACGGGTATAGAATCTAACTTTCTGTCTAGACCAGAGGCCTGAATCTTTCGAAGGTACAGAACATATTTGATTATAAGAGACATTTGTGGAACACTGAAATCGCGAATGCCACGAAACTAACAATAAAAGTAAGCATGTACATATCTTTCATTAAAAATTATATAGGTATTACAGGTTACGTAATACTGAAGAAAGCAATAATTTAAAAAATAGTGTATTTATAGACTTATTTTAATTGTATTTTTTCGTAAAACTACTTTAAATTAATCTTGATTCCATACCTGAGCTTATGTCATTTTAACACAATAATATTGTTTGTCAGATATTTTACAAAATTATCTCCACTCTTACGTACGGTCCGGAATGATCACTGACTCGAAAACATCTCATACCGTAGTACCAGCACCGACACATTTTGTAACTTAGTATCAAAGCCTTGCGTTAAATAGTATTTCGCAACACCAGCAAAATCTTACTTCTGTTGCTAGCTACTGTTCCAAAACGCAGAATGCAGACCGATATAAAAACCATCGCGTGACCAACGGAAAGAGTTCTTTAGTTCGTTTCTTCATTCATAAAGCATCAAACATAAGGCAGTGCATAACTTGTATACATCTGTCTAGTATCGAATTTGTTAAGAACTTACATCTGGAAACCCAAGTTCTCGACCTTCGTCTTTGTTAACCTGAACCACTGTATCCGGATATCGAATTAAGAGGATTGGCATGTTTTATTATAAAGTGGCGTTTCTACTTAGCAGGAACGATTATGGTGTTGGGTAATGTTTCTCCACATGTAAGAAGCTATGATTGTTGATTGTACGTAGACATAAAAAATGATGAATAAATATAATACATATAATATATATACGTAAATATTTCGTCATGACTTCACAAACAAACACATTGTAATACGTTGTCATTTTCTGCGATCTTCTACCTGGATAAGCTATTATCAAAATCACTGTACATATTTATCAAAATGTTATGTATCAGTATCAAAGTAAAAAAATAATGTACACTATACAATATATATTTAACTAGCAAAGAATACTTTCATAATACGTTTATTTATTTACTTTTCTATGATTAGACATATGAAATTAATAGAATAATTGTGAAATTAGTAGATAATGGTATTCCGAATGAAATTTAAATACGCGAACGATGTCTTTAGAACCTAAAAAGATAAAATTATATTTAATCACCTAAAGATAAAAAGTTCGATTTACATAAAATTTGAACATGCAAATCATAGATGTAACGTTTATAAAAACCTACATTCCCAAAAGTAGGCAGAGATAAAATAAATATTCTGGCGGCGCTAATTTTCGCCGGACTATTCGACATAGCGATGATCAATATGAGATCTTGAACTGTCTTGATAGGTAAGCGGTACCAGTCAATCATATAGCAGGATATTCCGACGCTAGTACTCTGTAGCATAAATGAGGAATAACAAGTAAAATTGATAAAAACATTTTTGTACATTGATTACTTTGCTATATTGAAAAGAGTTGAATATTACAAAATACCTTATCTATTAGAAGATTGCCAATGTAGCATAACAAGAACATGTTGAACGTCAAGGATAGTAGTAGCATCGAGTAAGTTGCCAGACCAATGTTATCGTTCTGTTGCCAATCCTACTAAAGATATAAGAATATCATAAATTCCTAGAAATACAAACCAGCAGCGACAAGAACGTACCGTTATACAATAGTATTCGAGCAAGCATATTACAAACGTGGAACCAACGAATTCGAAAAAGCACACTTCCTGCAGAACCGTTTCAATCATCGCAGAAAATCTACAATAGTACGCGATATGTGTTTGGTCAGTATCAAGCTACGTTTTACTTTACCTTCGTACTTTAAAATTCTTATGTGATGTTTTACGATTTCCATCAGTCGAGTGTTCGGATTAGAATTTTTCTCGGAGAATTTTCCTTCAACCAGATCATCTAATTGAGATATGACGATATCAATCTGTCCACAGGCATGTGTTGCAAAAAGTGCAGCCAATCCACAACACCCAACTGTTACGGAGTTAAACAAAAATGTGCACATGCATTGAAGAACGTATACAATTTCATAGACAGGGCTTTTTTGAGCATCGAAAAATCCACTATATGTAGGATACACTAACAGTCTGATTGTACGATTATTTTCTTTCATATTCAATCCCATTGCATACTGCATGACTGTAACGTAGCATATCTCAGCGCTATACATGAACACGGCACTGTATATGGTCAGATCTCGTCCCACCTTTCCGTATTTTAACATCAGTATGCGATTTCTTTGGATTTCTACCTGTCAAATAATTTTTACAATTTTTTTTATAAATAATACTACTGAGTCATGTTTATAAATAAGTGATTGAGAGAAAAATTTTAATTTGGGGAAATTGTGAGTAAAGTCACATTTTATCACAGAAACCAGTATGTTTCTGGACTTTACAGTGTTGTTAGAGTTAACAGTTTTATTATATGTACAGTGTTTACAACAGTATTTGCATCCCATTTTATATATTATAACATTTACATACAGATTAATTGGATTTGAGTATATTAAATTCCGTATCATAGTACTACGTATTTTTAAAAAATGAAATATGTAGAATGTGATAAAAATGCTCCATAATATGCGAGTGTAGTTTACAATATAATACAGTATAACATAAAGAAGGATTTGTGCAAACATTCTTTATAGCCATTTGTAGTTTTAATATTTTGAGAACTCGTAAAATTTTTTCTAGGTAAATATGTTTATCACGTATCTTTTCTTTCTGTAAGGTATTTATCTTGCTTTTACACAAAATACGTGTACACTGCCAGCCACAAGTATTAGGATACTTGCGTTGTATACAGGGTAGTTGGTAACTGGTGGTACAAGCGGAAAGGAGGTGATTCTACGCGAAAAAAGAAGTCGAAAATATAGAATAAACATTTTTAAAAATTTTTTTCGTTTTTTTAAATTTTTCCATCGAGTGAGATCCGTTATAACGTATCCCACGCGTTCCGAGCGAGAGTTCAAAGTCGATTTTCTCGAAAACAAAGCCTCAAACGAAAAATTTTTATTGTATATTTTCGACTTCTTTTTTCGCGTAGAATCACCCCCTTTCCGCTTGTACCACCAGTTACCAACCATCCTGTATAAAAAATGTGATATGTGGTATAAATTATGAGCTCCTCGTGCTATTTATTTTGCACTTATTTTATTTTTCTAACATGTTTTCTAATAAGTGTATACCAAGTGGGTATCCTAATACCTATAACCAGGAGAGTTTCTCTTTTCCATTGAGCCCTTCACATATACTTGCGCGACTGACCTGCTTCCAATCTGTATGCACTTGCTCGATACAATATTCGATATTCGTTTTGCGTGCTATCAAAGCCCAATACTTCATCAGGTTGATTGAAGCGAAGCAAGCCAAGCCTAAGAGTCTCAGTCGTAGTAAAGGATCGTTTTCTTCCAATGTAATGTATAGCACACACTGCACTACGTTGAGAAACGATACGATATTACTGAGACCGATTACGACTTTTGGTATAAATTTGCCAATCCCTTTTAACACAGCAGGCCACATCCCGATGGAATTCAGGACCCATTTGTTGTGTTTCGTCACGTAAACGATATCTTCTTCGTAGTTTGTGTTTTGCGGTGGATCTGTCCGACGTCGAACGGACGGATGCATATTCGCGGACAGGTGGAAAACGACTGTTTACGATAGTTCAGGTGCATCGATTGTAAGGGCGTTGAGCTTGCGCTCATGATATCGCGTGCGTGCATTTCTTGTAGTACTTCCAAATCGATTTTTACTTATGAATGTAGCGAACGTCTGTAATTGTGAAAATAGGCGGTAGTGTTCTCAGCTATACGATCTAACTTTCTGTCTAGACATAAGTGGAGTAGGTTAGACCATAAATGCACGACGATTAGCAGCTGCTAATCTTATGAAAACACAATGTCATGTGCGTGGTATGTATGTTCGTGTAAAATAACAATATATACATATGAGTAATTTATTAATGTAATACCATGCAATTTGTTTACTTTCTCTTTTGTTAGAAAATGTTGTTTGAAAAAGGTAACATATATTTTGTAATTTCTTTGTACCATAATACCTCACTATTAATTTAATTATCTAATCACTGCTAGTTAATTTTGCGCGATATTATTAAATATTGCTTTCTTTTACATGAAAATAGGCTGTGACATTTTGTGTTATGTGGATATAGTAAATTACTGTGTCTGTGGTTTGTTGTCATACAATGTTTATGTGGCATTGTGTAATTAAATACGATTAATAAAATATGTTGTCTTTACCTTGGTAATTTTTTATGATTTCATACATTAGTACGATTTAGTATATCGTCATTTTCTATAATCTCCTGCTTGGTCAATCTATCGTCAAAATCACTGTATGTTTATCATAATGTTATTTATCGTTACCGAAGTTAATAATAATGTATACTCTATAATGTACATTTAGGTAGCAACAAACATTTTTACAATATATTTCTTTATTTACTATTCCATAAGTGAATATACGAAAATAACGGAATAATTATTAAATCATTACATAGTGGCATTCCGAACAAAGTTTAAGTACGCGAATGATGTTTTTAGAATCTGCAAAAACGAAGTTAGATTTAGTCACCGGTAGATTAAACGGTTGATTTGTGTAAATTTTGAACAGGCAAAACATGAAGCAAATATTTGAAAAAACCTACATTTCCGAAAGTAGGCAAGGATAAAAGAAATATTCTGCCGGCGCTAATTTTCACCGGATTATTCGACATAGCGATGATCAACATAAGATCTTGAACTGTTTTGACTGGTAAGCGGTACCAATCAATCATATAGCAAGATATTCCGATGTTAGTACTCTGTAGTGTAAATGACGAATAATAAACGAAATTGATCAATACATTTTCGTACATTGATTACTTTGCTATATTGAAAATAGTTGAATATTACAAAATACCTTTTCTATTAGAAGATTACCAATGTAGCATAACAAGAACATATTAAATGTTAAGGATACTAATAGCATCGAGAATGTTGCCACACCAATCTTATTATTTTCTTGCCATTCCTACTAAATACATAAGAGTATGGAAAATTCCTGAAGACATAAATCAGAAGCAACAAGAACGTACCGTTATACAGTAGTATTCGAGCAAGCATATTACCAACGTGGAACCAACGAATTCGAAAAAGCACGCCTCCTGCAGAACCGTCTCAATCATTGTAGAAAATCTATAACAGTAGCCGATCTGTTGTTTGTCAGTTTCATGCAATTTATTATTTTACCTACGTACTTTAAAATTTTTATGTGGTTCTCTACGATTTCTATCAGTCGAGCGTCTGGCTTAGAATTTTTCTTCGCGTATTTTCCATCGACCAGATCATTTAATTGAGATATAACGACATCAATCTGCCCACAAGCGTGTGTTGCAAAAAGCGCAGCCAATCCACAACACGCAACTGTCACAGAGTTGAACAAAAGTGTGCACATGCATTGGAGAACGTACACTATTTCGTAGATGGGACTTTTTTGGGCGTCGAAAAATCCACTATATGTAGGGTACACTAGCACTCTGGTTGTACGATTATTTTCCCTCAGGACTGATGCCATTGCATATTGCATGATTGTAATATAGCACATTTCAGAGCTGTACATGAACACGGCACTGTATATGGTGAGATCTCGACCGATTTTTCCATATTTTAGCATCAGCATGCGATTTCTTTGGAATTCTACCTGTCAAATAATTTTTATGTTTTTTACAAACGTTCCTCATACTAAATCATATTTATAAGTGCGTAATACAGAGGACAAATGGTACAAGTGATAAAATTTGATTTTAAGGTAATTGGGTGAAAAACTTCGTTTTAATACAGAAATCGAAAGGTTTCTGAGCTTTTCACATACTCGTCCGACTAACCTGCTTCCAATCTGTCTGCACCTGTTCGATACAGTATTCGATGTTCGGTCTGCGCGCTATCAGAGCCCAATACTTCATCAGATTGGTCGAAGCAAAACAAATCAAGCCTAAGAATCTCAGTTTTAACGAAGTGTCTTTTTCTTCCAGTATAACGTAAAGCACAAACTGCAGTACGTTGAAAACCGACACGAAATTACTGAGACCTACTACAATTTTTGGTACAAATTTTCCGATTCCTTTTACTACAGTGGGCCACATGCCGATGGTACTCAGAACCCATTTGTTGTGTTTCGTCACGTAAACGATGTCTTCCTCGTAGTTTGTATTCCGTGGTTGTCGAACGGAAAGATGCATATTCGCGGGTAGGTGGAAAACGACTGTTTACGACAGTTCAGGTGCATCGATTGTAAGGGCGTTGAGCTTGCGCTCGTGATATCGCGTGCGTGCATTTCTTGCAGCAATTCAATATCGATTATTACTTATGAATGTGGTGAACGTCTGCAATTGTGGAAATAGATGACAGCGTTACCAGCTATAGAATCTAACTTTCTGTCTAGACATAAGTGGAACAGATTAAAAGATAAGTGCACGACGATTAGTAGCTACTGGTGTTAAGAAAACACAATGTCATGTGCGTGATATATATATATATTCACGTAAAATAACAGCATATATGTATATATATATGTGAGTAACTTATTAATGAAATACTTTTCAATTTCTCTTTTTTCGCATTTGTTAAAAGGAGCAGTTTGAAAATGCAACATTTTCCAATTTATCTTTATAATAACAGCTTATTATTAATTTTATTATATAATTATTGCTAGTTAATATTATGATATATTTTTAAATGTTGACTTCTTTTAAATGAATGTTGGTTATTGCTGTGTAGACATACGAAATTATGATATACGTGGTTTGGTGTAATATGATCTGTACAATGTTTCGTGCATTTAAATACGAATAATAAAATATATTATTTTTACCTTGATATTTCTGTATAATTTCACATAGCAATAGATGCTAGTATGTCGTTATTTTCTACGATTTTGTACTTGGGTAACCTACTGCCAAGTTACCTTACATATTCACTAAAATGCAGTGTTTTGTTATGGAAAAAAAAGTGCTATGTACTATAAAATATAAATTAAAATAGCAACCAATACCATTACAACAAATTTCTTTATTTAATATTACACTTGGATTACGAAAATAACGGAATAATCATTAAATTGTTACATAAGAGTATTCCTGATAAAGTTTAAGTACGCGAATGATGTCTTTAAAATCTGCAAAGACGAAGTTAGATTTAGTCACCGATAGATTAAACGGTTGATTTGTGTAAATTTTGAACAGGTAAAACATGAAGGAAATATTTGTAAAAACCTACATTTCCGAAAGTAGGCAAGGATAAAAGAAACATTCTGCCAGCGCTAATTTTCACCGGACTACTCGACATAGCGATGATCAACATAAGATCTTGAACTGTTTTGACTGGTAAGCGGTACCAGTCAATCATATAGCAAGATATTCCGATGTTAGTACTCTGTAGTGTAAATGACGAATAATAAACGAAATTGATTAATACATTTTCGTACATTGATTACTTTACTATATTGAAAAGAGTTGAGTATTACGAAATACCTTTTCTAGCAGAAGATTGCCAATGTAGCATAACAAGAACATATTGAACGTCAAGGATACAAGTAGCATCGAGTATGTTGCCAAACCAATTTTATTATTCTGTTGCCAATCCTATTAAAAACATAAAAATACCATAAATTTCTAGAAATACAAACCAGCAACAACAAGAACGTACCGTTATACAATAGTATTCGAGCAAGCATATTACAAACGTGGAACCAACGAATTCGAAAAAGCACACTTCCTGCAGAACCGACTCAATCATCGCAGAAAATCTACAATAGTACGCGATATGTGTTTGGTCAGTATTAAACAATGTTTTATTTTACCTTCGTACTTTAAAATTTTTATGTGATGTTCTACGATTTCTATCAATCGAGTGCTTGGATTAGAATTTTTCTTGGCGAATTTTCCGTCGGCCAGATCATTTAACTGAGATATAACGACATCAAGCTGTCCACAGGCGTGTGTTGCAAAAAGAGCAGCCAAAGCACAACACCCAACTGTTACAGAGTTGAACACAAATGTGCACATGCATTGGAGAACGTACACGATTTCGTAGACAGGGCTTTTTTGAGCATCGAAAAATCCACTATACGTAGGGTACACTAACACCCTGATTGTACGATTATTTTCCTTCAGGCTCATTCCCATTGCATACTGCATGATCGTAACGTAGCACACGAGTGCGGTATACATGAACGCAGCACTGTATATGGTGAGATCTCGTCCGATCTTTCCGTATTTTAGCATCAACAGGCGATTTCTTGGGAATTCTACCTGCCAAATGATTATTGCACAAATGATTTTTGTACAAACAATATTTTAAGTGTGTAGTTCAGGGGAGAAGTGGTGTAAGTGATAAAATTTTGATTTGTGCAAACTAGGAGTAAAGATACATTTTAATACAGAAACCAGTATGTTTCCAAATAGTAAAATACTTTACCAAAAATGCAGTGACTACAAAAAATATTCTGCACATCGCTTTATTTACTATAATATTCTATTTACATATTAGTTAATTATGTCCAAGTATATTAAATTTCGTATCATAGAGTACTACGTATTTCATGTGACAACATAAATTTGATACTGTGAAAATGAAATATACATACAAAATCCGATAAGAAGCTCTTCGTAATACACGCGTATAATTTATAATATAATATAACGTAAGTAAAGCTTTATGTAAATATTGTTCGTAGTCATTGTCCTTATAAGGACAGAGAGTTAATAACATATTTTCTAAATAAATTTATTAACTAGGTATTGTTTCTTTCTATAGATATTTGTCTTTTATTTTAATACAAAATGCACTTATATTGCTGGTCATGAGTATTAGTAAACTTACTTTGTGTATGAAAGGAGCCCTATATTTCGTGCAAATTATATACCTCCCATGCTATTTTTATTTTACAGTTATTTCATAAATTTGTGTTTTGCAATTTTATATTTTATAGACCCTATTTTACTCACACCGTATGTTTCTTATGGGACATATTAATGTGAACCATTAAATATGGTAAAATTTGTTAGAATTTTTTAACAAGTATGTAACAAAAGGGTATCCTAATAACCGTAACCAATACAATTTTTCACTTTTCCACTAAACATTTCACATACATTAGTTTGACTGACCTGCTTCCAATCTGTCTGTATCTGCTCGATGCAGTATTCAATGTTTGGTTTGCGCAGTATCAGAGCCCAATACTTCATCAGGTTGGTTGAAGAATAGCAAGCCAATCCTAAGAGCCTTAGTCTTAGTAAAGGATCCTTTTCTTCCAATATAATATATAGCACACACTGCACTACGCTGAAGAACGACACGAAATTACTGAGTCCAATCACAATTTTTGGTACAAATTTACCGATGCCTTCTAGCACAGCGGGCCACATCCCGATGGAATTTAGAACCCATTTATTGTGTTTCGTCACGTAAATGATATCTTCCTCGTATTTTGGATTCCGCGGTTGATCGGCTTGATATCGAACGGAGAGGTGCATATTCGTGGCCAGGTGGAAAACGACTGTTTACGATAGTTCAGGTGCATCGATTGTAAGGGCATTGAGCTTGCGCTCATGATATCGCGTGCGTGCATTTCTTTTAGTACTTCAAAATCGATTATTACTCATGAATGTAGAGAACGTCTGCAATTGTGGAAATGGATGGTAGCGTTACCAGCTATAGAATCTTACTTTCTGTCTAGACATAAGTGGAACAGTTTAGACTATAAGTGCACGACGATTAGTAGTTGCTAGTGTTATGAAAACACAATGTCATGTGCGTGATATGTATGTTCATGTAAAATAACAATATATACATGTGAGTAATTTATTAATGAAATACCATACAATTCGTTTACTTTCTCTCTTTTTAGAGAAAGTAGTTTGAAAAAAGTAACATATATTTTGTAATTTCTTTGTACCATAATACCTCACTATTAATTTAATTATCTAATCACTGCTAGTTAATTTTGCGCGATATTATTAAATATTGGTTTTTTTACATGAAAATAGGCTGTGACTGATTGTGTTTTGTGGACATAGTAAATTACTGTGTCTGTGGTTTGTTGTCATACAATGTTTATGTGGCATCGTGTAATTAAATACGATTAATAAAATATGTTGTCTTTACCTTGGTAATTTTTTATGATTTCATACATTAGTACGATTTAGTATATCGTCATTTTCTATAATCTCCTGCTTGGTCAATCTATCGTCAAAATCACTGTATGTTTATCATAATGTTATTTATCGTTACCGAAGTTAATAATAATGTATACTCTATAATGTACATTTAGGTAGCAACAAACATTTTTACAATATATTTCTTTATTTACTATTCCATAAGTGAATATACGAAAATAACGGAATAATTATTAAATCATTACATAGTGGCATTCCGAACGAAGTTTAAGTACGCGAATGATGTCTTTAGAATCTGCAAAGACGAAGTTAGATTTAGTCACCGGTAGATTAAACGGTTGATTTGTGTAAATTTTGAACAGGCAAAACATGAAGGAAATATTTGTAAAAACCTACATTTCCGAAAGTAGGCAAGGATAAAAGAAATATTCTGCCGGCGCTAATTTTCACTGGAGTGTTCGACATAGCGATGATCAACATAAGATCTTGAACTGTTTTAGGTGGTAAGCGGTACCAGTCAATCATATAGCAAGATATTCCGATGTCAGAACTCTGTAATGTAAGTGCCGAATGTCAAACGAAACTGATTAATCCATTTCCATACATTGATTACTTGACCATATTGGAAAGGGTTGAGTATTACAAAATACCTTTTCAAGTAGAAGATTACCAATGTAGCATAACAAGAACATATTGAACGTCAAGGATACCAGTAGCATCGAGTATGTTGCCACACCAATTTTATTATTGCTTTGCCAATCCTACTGAAAACATAAAAATACCATATACTTCTATAAACTCAAATTAGCAGAAACAAGGACGTACCGTTAGACAATAATATTCGAGGAAGCATACTACCAACGTGGTACCAACGAATTCGAAAAAGCACACTTCCTGCAGAACCGTCTCAATCATAGTAGAAAATCTATAACATTAGGCGATATGTTTCCTGATACTTTCATGCAACTTTTTATTTCACCTACGTACTTTAAAATTTTTATATGATGTTTTACGATTTCCGTCAGTCGAGTGTTCGGACTAGAATTTTTCTCGGCGAATTTTCCATCGACCAGGTCATCTAATTGAGACATAACGATATCAATCTGTCCACAGGCGTGTGTTGCAAAAAGCGCAGCCAATCCACAACACGAAACTGTCACGGAGTTGAACAAAAGTGTGCACAAGCATTGGAGAACGTACACGATTTCGTAGATGGGACTTTTTTGGACGTCGAGCAATCCACTATAGGTAGGGTACACTAGCACTCTGGTTGTACGATTATTTTCCTTCAGCATTGATCCCAATGCATATTGCATGATTGTAATGTACAACATTTCAGAGCCATACATGAACACGGCACTGTATATGGTCAGATCTCGTCCCATCTTTCCGTATTTTAACATCAGTATGCGATTTCTTTGGAAATCTACCTGTCAAATGATTTCATGTTTTTCACAAACGTTCCTCATACTAAATCACATTTATATGTAAGTCAGAGTGTAGTTCAGGGGATAAGTGGTACAAGTGATAAAATTTGATTTTAGGGAAACTGGGTGTAATCTTTCATTTTAATACAGAAACCTACAAAAGCCTTCTGTGCTTCTGACATAGATATACTTGACTGACTCACTTGCTTCCAATCTATCTGCACCTGTTCGATACAGTATTCGATATTCGATTTGCGCGCTATCAGAGCCCAATACTTCATCAGATTGGTTGAAGCAAAACAAATCAGGCCTAAGAATCTCACTTTTAATGTAGGGTTCTTTTCTTCCAGTACAATGTGTAGTATAAATTGCAGTACGTTCAAAGACGATACGAAATTACTCAGACCTATTATAATTTTTGGTACAAACTTTCCGATTCCTTTTACTACAGTGGGCCACATGCCGATGGTACTCAGAACCCATTTGTTGTGTTTCGTCACGTAAACGATGTCTTCCTCGTAGTTTGTATTCCGTGGTTGTCGAACGGAAAGATGCATATTCGCGGGCGGATCGAAAACGACTGTTTACCACAGTTCAAGTGTATTGATTGTATGTCGCTGAGCTTACGCTCGTGATATTGCGTGCGTGCATCTGCAACTCTACTATTATTTGCAGCTACACTTGGAAATCGATCAATATGACTGAAAAAAGGCGCGTCTGGAACTATAGCATGGAATATTTACAACAACTAGTAGCCAGTTCCGCAAGGTAAACAGAGGAGATGGAAAGCTGCAATTACGCATAAGTGTTCGAAAGTTTGGTATTACTGTTTTCAAAACGATATACGACTGTAAGCTGTATAGTTGTGATTTTGTATTGAAGGAGATGTATTTTTATAATACATGTAAGTGAAATATGTTATGAAATTTTAAATGTCGTAACATTAGTATATTCCGGACATTTCTGTCTTTTTACTATAAAAAATCACTGAAAAATTATATTTTTTGTTCGTTTTAAAAGGAAAAGAATGTGATGACTGCATTTTGACGCATGAAATAGCGATAAATAAGTGCAAGTTGCGAAATTTTATCAACTGCTAATAGAAATGTTTCAGATATATATATTTTCTCTCACTGATTTTAATACTGAACAAATTTGAAACTATTCGAATTTAGATTGATTATCTGCTATGATTAATTTTGATACCTGCATTTTAGATTTAATAAGTGATATCTGAAAAAATAATTTTTCAATAGTAGTATAATACAATTGTATGATTACGATAGTGAAAGATATGTGTTCTTACCAATCTGCCACTGTTTGAAGTAAATTCAAATAAACTAATGACGTTTTTGCTACCTGGAAATTTTTAAGTGCAGAAGTTTATCATTCTATTTTATTTAAATTATTCGATTCGGTATACAGTGAAATTGTTTACAAATCAGAAACTTACGGAGCTAAAAGTGTTCAGAGATAATTCAATTATTTTTCCAGCAGTTAGTTTTGGCGGATACTGAGATATAGAGATCAGTAGAATGAGATCGTAAGCTTCTTTAGCTGGCAAGTTATACCAGTCGATTTCATAAGAAGCTGTACCAATTTCGCTACACTAATTATGATCATTAAGAATATCTAATGAAATAAAAAATATATAAAAGAGAAATTTGTACCTGCTCAGAAAGTAGTTCACCTATGTAGCAAAATATAAATATATTAAATGTAAAGGAAGTCAACAGAGTAATATAAGTGAATGTAACGATTAGATCAGTGCTTGCCCATTCCTAAAATACATTTATCACAATTATGTTCACTTACAATCTGTCTTTAACATAAAGAAACATATACTAATTCAATCGCTTACCATCAAACAGTAATATTCGAGCATACACATATTCATCGTGCACTCTACGATCTCCGTCAAGCAAATCTGGTATAAGGCATCTTCGATATTTTTCGAAAATCTGAAATTTCCAAAAAAGAAGATATATGTGTATGTAAAATATTCAAATATCTGTATGAATACATTTGAGAAGAAAAGTAAGTGGTCAATTGGGATAGCGGTCAGTGAAGCAGAATCGAACTGGTATTAATGTTATTGTGTTTCATTTATTGTATATCCTTATTATATATCCTTACATTACATAGATAATTTAGTAAAAAAATGAAATTAATATTTATATTATTGTGTAGGTGTTCCGTATTTAGCGAAACTTTATAACAATTTTCACCACCAATCCACTTATTTTTGTTCCCAACAGTATGTACGAAAGATGTAGGAAAATACGTACAGATTCTTATCGTGTTAAAATTCATTCGTATCAAAAGAGAAGTCTTGTCGATTAATAAATTCGATATGCATTACCTTAAAGTTTCTACGTGATCGCGCACAATAACAGCAAAAAGATCACGATCCTTGCTCTCCACCAAATTCTGCAACCTTACAATCTGTATTTGAATCTGGCCACAAACATGAGTAACAAACACTGCAGCCAAACCATATGCAACCGTGGTGATGCTATACATAATCATAGCAGCGAAACAGTGGAGAAAGAACACGATTTCATAGGTAGGACTAGATTGCGTATCAAAAAACGGATCGTAACCGATATAGGTCAATGGTCTAACTGTATAATTCTCTCTAGTCTTATCTGTGGACAAGAATTGTGCCACCGTGTGATAGGACATTCCACCTGTATATATAAAAACGGCGCACATGGTGATAAGCTTTCTGCTAATGCCCGCGTATTTTAACATAATCGCTCGATGACTCGGATCCTGCACTCTCTTCCAGTCATTTTTGAGCTGTCGGATGCACCTCTGCAGGAAGGCTCCTTTTAGGGCAAGGTAACTGTACTTAACTGTGGCAAATACACAGAAGCCAACTGGACCGAGCATTTTCACCTTCATGTAAAGATTTTTCTCTACGAAGAAGAAGTGATGGCCAGATGGCAAGATGATGAAGAATATACTGCAGAAGCATATGATCATCACGACGACTGAGAGGAGCTGTTCCAGTCTGCTCGTGTGATTGTTAACGAGGGGCCACATTCCAATCAGCTTCAACAGCCATTGACACATCTGCAGCGTGTAATGTATGTCGTCCTGGTAATGGTTGTTTTTTAGTTGATCGTCACCTATGGTGTATGATCGATCATACATACTGGCAGCTCTAGTGCACACTGTCGACTGGCCGATAGGATAGAAACTTTCAACACGATATTGTCAGAACGCAAGCGCGCGCTTCTCCGTTTCGATGAACTTCTCCACATGCTTCGTGAATGAGGGGGCTTCGTAGGGGAAACTTTCTTCGGTGATTATAAAGCATGCAAGTTTTTTCATCTTTTACAGGTTCTGTATTCGCATGTTGGAGAAGAGGTTTAGTGGAGTTACAGTGCAAAGAAATCGTGCATTCAGCTAATAAACGTGTGTGGTGTTCTACTTTTAACATTTTGCTGTAAGGGATGAAATACTTTATTGTGATTTCAATATGATGAGATGTGAAGTATGAACTAATATGTTTATGTCAAATACATATATTATGCTATTGCATGTCAATGTGTATTGTATTTTATGTTGGATATACATTTTATTCTATCGATGTTTTAAATTGTAATAATTTTTATATATGTATCTATTTGTTATTTTAACTTCCATTTGAGATCGTTAAGTGATCATAATTATACAAAGGATCTTTACCGGGCAACTGATACCAGTTCGTCATGTAAACCATGTCACCAACTTTCTGGTACTGTCAGCAATATAAATTGTTTGGTGAAACCATGCTGATGTCTTCTAGCACGGTGGGTTACATCTCGATGGTACTCAGATTTTGTTTGTTGTGTATCGTTACGTTATCGATTTCTTTCTCATAATTTAGATTTCGCGGATGATCTTTCTGACATCGGTCCCAGAGGTGCATATTTGTAAACGAATCAAATGCAGCTATTTACAAATTCAAGTGCATTGATTGTGAGGTTGTTAAGTTTGAGCTCGTGATGCCTTGTGCGTACATCTGAAAATATATTACTATTCGCAACTTGCAAATCGATGCATACTGCTTAAAAAACGAGCGTCTGATATTATATGTTATATATACAGCTAGAAACCAGTTTTGTAAGGCAAACAGAAGAGATCGAAAGCTGGTATCATGCATAAGTTCTCGACGATTAGGTGTTACTGCTTTTCAAATGGTATACGACTGTAAGCTATACAGTTGTTATGAAGAGATACACTTTGTATTGAAAAAAATTGCACTTTTAATACTGGACAAATTTGGAACTATTCCTATTTAGATTGATCATCTACTACAATTAATTCTGATACCTGAATTTCACATTTCGAAGAGGTTTCATCTGCGAAAATAATTTTTTAATAATATGATGATATGATTTTACGATTCTGATAGTAAAAGATAAGTGTTCTTACCAATCTGCAACTGTTTGAAGTAAATTCAAATAAACTAATGACGTTTTTGCTACCTGGAAATTTTTAAGTGCAGAAGTTTATCATTATATTTCATTTAAATTATTCGATTCGGTATACTGTGAAATTGTTTACAAACCAGAAACTTACGGAGCTAAAAGTGTTCAGAGATAATTCAATTATTTTTCCGGCAGTTAGTTTTGGTGGATATTGAGATATAGAGATCAGTAGAATTAGGTCGTAAGCTTCTTTAGCTGGCAAGTTATACCAGTCGATTTCATAGGAAACTGTACCAATTTCACTACACTAATTATGATCATTGGGAATGTTTAATGAGATGAAGAGAATACGCGAGTAAACAAAATTGTCTTGCAACTACCTGCTCAGAAAGAAGTTCACCTATGTAGCAAAATATAAATATATTAAATGTGAAGGAAATCAACAGAGTCATATAAGTCAATGTAGCGATTAGATCACTGTTTGCCCATTCCTAAAAGACATTTATCAAAATTTCAATTTCTTAAAATGTATCTTCAACGTAAATAAATATATATTAATTGAGTTGCTTACCACCAAGCAGTAATATTCGAGCATACACATATTTATCGTGCATTCTACGATCTCTGTCAAGCAAATCTGGTACAAAGCATCTTCGATATTTTTAGAAAATCTGAAATTTCGATGTATTTACTTTTCTATATAAAATCCCGTCTATAACATAAGAAATATTTGAACATGTATATGAATACAGTTGAGCAGGAAACTAAATAGCCAATTAGAATAACCAAGAATAGTAATCAGCACGAAGTTTAATCATACTGGTGTTAGTCTTATATCGAGTTTCATTTATTCTACGTATACTTATATTATATAGACTATTTCGTAAATAAATGAAATTAATATTTATATTATTGTTAAGTAAGTCATATTTAACGAAACTCCTTTGATATTAATTTGCGCTACCTGTTTATTTATTTGTCTGTATGGTATATAATGGTATAATATATGGTATGGTATATAATCTGTAGTAAAAAGCTCACACATTCTTATAACAGTGAAAATATCATCAATTGATAAATTCGATATTCGTTACCTTAAAATTTTCAATGTTTCCGCGTGATCGTGCACAATCACACTAAAGAGATCACGATCCTTGCTCTCCACCAAATTCTGCAATCTTGCTATTTGTATTTGAATCTGGCCACAAACGTGAGTAACAAACACTGCAGCCAAACCATATGCAACCGTGGTGATGCTATACATAATCATAGCAGCGAAGCAGTGAAGAAGGAACACGATTTCATACGTAGGGCTGGACTGCGTATCAAAAAACGGATCGTAACCGATATACGCCAATGGTCTAACTGTGTAATTTTCTCTAGTCCTCTCCTTGGACAAGAATTGCGCCACCGTGTGATAGGACATTCCACCTGTATATATAAAAACAGCGCACACGGTGATAAGCTTTCTGCTGACGCCCGCGTATTTTAACATGATCGCCCGATGACTCGGATCTTGCACTCTCTTCCAGTCATTTCTGAGCTGTCGGATGCAGCTCTGCAGGAAGGCTCCTTTTAGGGCAAGGTAACTGTACTTAATTGTTGCAAATACACAGAAACTAACCGGACCGAGCATTTTCATACTCGGATCCTCCACTCTCTTCCAGTCATTTTTGAGCTGTCGGATGCACCTCTGTAGGAAGGCTCCTTTTCGGGCGAGGTAACTGTACTTAACTGTTGCAAATACACAGAAGCTAACCGGACCGAGCATTTTCATCTTCATATATAAATTTTTCTCTACGAAGAAGAAATGATGACCAGATGGCAAGATGATGAAGAATATGCTGGAGTAGCACGTGATCATGAGTACGATTGAGAGGAGCTGTTCGAGTCTGCTAGTATGATTGTTAAGGAGAGGCCATATTCCAATCAGCTTCAACAGCCATTGACACATCTGCAGCGTGTATTGTATGTCGTTCTGGTAATGGTTGTTTTTTAGTTGATCGTCACCTATGGTGTATGATCGATCATACATACTGGCAGCTCTAGCGCACACTGTCGACTGGCCGATAGGATAGAAACTTTCAACACGATATTGTCAGAACGCAAGCGCGCGCTTCTCCGTTTCGATGAACTTCTCCACATACTTCGTGAATGAGGGAGCTTCGTAGGGGAAACTTTTTTCGCTGATTATTAAGCATGCAAGTTTTTTCATCTTTTACAGGTTCTGTATTCGCATGTTGGAGGAGAGGTTTAATGGAGTTACTGTGCAGAGTAATCATGCGATCGGAGAATAAGCGTATGTTGTGTACCACTTATTTAATTTTACTATAAGTGGCGATATATCTTATTGTGGTTTTTAAATGGCTGTGAAGAATTAATATTTCTGTGTCAAATATATATATCGTTTTATTGCGTGCCAGTGTGTATTATATTTTATATTGCATATACATTTTATTCTATCGATGTTTTAAATTGTAATAATTTTTATATATGTATCTATTTAATAGTCTTTAGACTGTTTTGTGTAATGGACTTCTGCTTTGTTTTAGAAAAATTATGTTGTACCTGTTGTAATGCGAGAGGTTGTTCATATGAAATTTTACTCTATTGCGTCGAGCTGCAACTTACAGCGATTGAGTCTCTAAAGCTTAAGGGTAGTTTGGAAGAGACCAGATACTAGGTAGAAGAAATGAGTGTTCACTTAATGAAGTTCTATTACTAGGCAAGTTATTGGGCTTAGTTAGAGAGGGCAGACAGAAAAAGCAATTGATTAGTGCACGTTTCATAGAAAGAGGAAGTCCAGTTGCGACATACAAGTCACATCAGAGCAGCGACAGGTGATCGCATGCGAAGTTCGAGTGTCCGACTAAAGGTTTGCAGGCAAGGAAATAATAAAGCGCGCAGAGTTTAAAGAAAAGAAAATAGTATACTAATACCACGCAATTTTGCATCGTTGTGTTGTCTTTTGTTGTACAGAAGCAGCTGTCGTTTCCTTAAACTACTTCTGAAGACTGGAAGGCTTTACAATTGTCTTGAAGCGCTGTGACAGTATCCTTTTATGTTAATAGCGGCTATAGAATTTTATTATACATCTTATGGATTATAAAAAAGACGAAGATATTTTGGAGGAAATATTTTTCAGAAATTTACATGTCCGGAAATGTAAGATTAAAATCTCTTTTTTAATGGATTATAAAAAGGAGAAAAATGTAAGTATGGGAAAAAGAAAGAACGGAAGTTAGAATTCCTGTTGCGTATCCTTTCTAAAATACAATCACTAATTCAGTTTTTAATTTCACGTTTCAAATTTTCAAACGTTTATCATATAATTTAGTCCGTTGTATATTTTAGAGTCTAACACTAAAATAATTCAAATTATTTCAATAATAAATTGGAGACTTCACTCAGAATATTAAATAAATTATGTAAATTTCAGGTACAGCTTCAGCATCCCATTTGGGACAGAATGTCTGGAAAAGTAAGTACTCAGCAATAGACTAACATTATTTCATGGTAGTATTGTCAAAAATCATACATATCATTACTAGTCTGTAACTGTTTGAAGTAGATTCAGATAAACCAGCGACGTTTTTGCTACCTGGAAATAGCAAAGTACAAAATTTTGATTTAATTGTGTCATAATATTAAAATTATTTAAAAAATAAGAACTTACGGAGCTAAAAGTATTCAGAGACAATTCAATAATTTTACCGGCCGTTAGCTTCGGTGGATATTGCGATATAGAGATCAGTAGAATTAGGTCGTAAGCTCTCTTAGCTGGCAGCTGATACCATTCGATTTCATAGGAAGTTGTACCAATTTGGCTACACTAATTACGATCATTGAGAACGCTTAATAATATAGAAAATGTGTAAATAAGCGAAATTCCTGTTTAACTACCTGTTCAGTGAGAAGTTCGCCTATGTAGCAAAATATAAATATATTAAATGTGAAGGAGGTCAACAGAGTCATATAAGTCAATGTAGCGATTAGATCACTGTTTGCCCATTCCTAAAAAGCATTTAACATAATGAAACTTTCTTGCAATTAATCATTAAAATACATAAAGACATATCAGTTCAATTGCTTGCCATTAAGCAGTAATATTCCAGTATACACATGCAAATCGTGCACTCTACGATTTCTGTTAAGCATATCTGATACAAAGCATCTTCGATGTTCTTTGAAAATCTGAAATTTTCATACATTTACTTCTTTATATAAGATTCTTTTCGTAATATAAAAGATTTCGTTATACATTAGAATACAGTCGGGAAGGGGTTAAGTGTACAGGCGGAGTAGATATCAATGAAGTTTAACCGAATTAGTATTAGTAGTGTATTGAATTACATTTTATTTATTATATGTATAGCATTATAATATATAGATTATTTATTAAATAATTGAAATTAATATTTACATTTTTTTTGCAAACAGGTCGTATTTAACGAAACTTTATTGATATCACCTTGCACTACCTATTCATTTATTTTTGTCACCGACTGTACGATATATAAATTGTATGAAAAGTGCATAAACTCTTATCATGTTGGAGATCTTATCAATTAACAATTTTGATATTCGTTACCTTAATGTTTCCGCGTGATCGTGCACAATCACACTAAAGAGATCACGATCCTTGCTCTCCACCAAATTCTGCAATCTTGCTATTTGTATTTGAATCTGGCCACAAACGTGAGTAACAAACACTGCAGCCAAACCATATGCAACCGTGGTGATGCTATACATAATCATAGCAGCGAAGCAGTGAAGAAAGAACACGATTTCATACGTAGGACTGGATTGCGTATCAAAAAACGGGTCGTAACCGATATACGCCAATGGTCTAACTGTGTAATTTTCTCTAGTCCTCTCCTTGGACAAGAATTGCGCCACCGTGTGATAGGACATTCCACCTGTATATATAAAAACAGCGCACATGGTGATAAGCTTTCTGCTAATGCCCGCGTATTTTAACATAATCGCCCGATGACTCGGATCCTCCACTCTCTTCCAGTCATTTTTGAGCTGTCGGATGCACCTCTGTAGGAAGGCTCCTTTTCGGGCGAGGTAACTGTACTTAACTGTTGCAAATACACAGAAGCTAACCGGACCGAGCATTTTCATCTTCATATATAAATTTTTCTCTACGAAGAAGAAATGATGACCAGATGGCAAGATGATGAAGAATATGCTGGAGTAGCACGTGATCATGAGTACGATTGAGAGGAGCTGTTCGAGTCTGCTAGTATGATTGTTAAGGAGAGGCCATATTCCAATCAGCTTCAACAGCCATTGACACATCTGCAGCGTGTAATTTATGTCGTTTTGGTAATGGTTATTTTTTAGTTGATCGTCACCTATAGTGTATGATCGATCATACATACTGGCAGCTCTAGTGCACACTGTCGACTGGCCGATAGGATAGAAACTTTCAACACGATACTGTCAGAACGCAAGCGCGCGCTTCTCCGTTTCGATGAACTTCTCCACATGCTTCGTGAATGAGGGGGCTTCGTAGGGGAAACTTTCTTCGGTGATTATTAAGCATGCAAGTTTTTTCATCTTTTATAGGTTCTGTATTCGCATGTTGGAGGCGAACTGTGGTGCTTGAGTGTAGTTACAGAGCGCAGAAGTAGTGTGATCGAATAATAAGTTTGTTGTAGTCCACTTTTTAAATTTTGTTATAGGTGATGACATATCTTATTATGGTTCCTAAATGACGTATGATGTGAACTATGAATTAATATTTTTATGTTAGATATATATTTCAAATTATAATATATATATTGTACTACTGTATGTCAGAACGTATTATACTTTGTGTTGAATACACATATCACACTATCAGTGTTTTAAATTGTTGGAATCTTTATATATATATATATTTAACCAGTAGCGACATTTTCCAAGTTTGCCTGTCGAGGGTTTTGTGCAATGGATGTCTGCTTTGTTTGAAGAAAATTATATGGTAACTTTTTATGTTAGCAGCAGCTTTAGAATTTAATTATACGCGATGAGGTTTATGAAAAGGAACGGAGATGTTTTAGGGATATTTCCAGCAATACTATTTTATATGTCTGAAAATGTAAGATTAATATCTTTTTTTTACTGGATAATGAAGAGAAGAAAAATGTAAGTATGGGAAAAAAACGAAAGGTTAAAATCCTGTCGTGTATCGTTTCTAGAATTCAATCATCAATCCAGTTTTTAATGTCACTTTTCCAATTTTCAATCGTTTACCGTATTATTCTGTCTGTTGTATATTGTAAAGTTTAATATTAAAATAATTCAAATTATTTCAACAATAAATATCCGATTTCACTAAGAATATTAAATAGATCGTGTAAATTCCAAGTAGAACGCCAGTATCACATTTGGGACAGAATATCTGTAATAATAATTTTTCAGTAGTGGAATGGCATAATTTCATGTTAATATGATCAGAAATCGTAAGTTAAATTACCAGTCAGTAACTGTTCGAAGTAAATTCAAATAAATTACCGACGATTTTGCTACCTGGAAACAGTAAAGAGTAAAACTTTGATTTAATTGTGTCATAATATTAACACTATTTCAAAAATAAAGACTTACAGAGCTAAAAGTATTCAGAGACAGTTCAATTATTTTTCCGGCCGTCAGCTTTGGTGGATAGTGAGATATGGAGATCAGTAGAATTAGGTCATAAGCTTTCTTAGCTGGCAGCTGATACCATTCGATTTCATAGGAAGTTATACCAATTTGGCTACACTGATTACGACCATCGAAAACACTTAATAACGTAAAAAATACATAAATAAGCGAAATTCTTTTGTAGCTACCTGTTCAGTGAGAATTTCGCCTATGTAGCAAAATATAAATATATTAAATGTGAAGGAGATCAACAGAGTAACGTAAGTTAATATGGCGATCGCATCGCTATTTTGCCATTCCTAAAATATATTGTGAATAACATCTTTTCATAACCATAGAAAATAAAGAGATATTAATTGAATTGTTTACCATCATACAATAATATTCAAGTAAACACATAATAATCGTCGATTCGACAATCTCCGTCAGACATATTTCACGCAAAGCTTCCTCAACATTTTTCGAAAATCTAAAATATCCACGTGTTTCGTTCTCTAACATTTCCTTCATTTTATAAAACTCTCGTTGTATACTTATTTTATATTTCTTACCTTAAAACTTCCACGTGATCGTGCACGATAACGGACATAGAATCACGGCCGTTGTTCTTTCTCTTCTCGTTTTCCACCAAATCATGCAATCTTGCTATTTGTACTTGGATCTGCCCACAAATGTGAGTAACAAAGATCGCAGCTAAACTGTATGCAACCGTCGTCACGCTGTACATGATCATAGCAGCGAAGCACTGGAGGAAAAACACAACTTCGTACGTAGGACTGGATTGAGTGTCCAAGAACGAATCGTAGCCAGGATAAGTCAGTGGTCTAAATGTATAATTCTTCTTATTCCTTTCCTTCGATAAGAATTGCATTACCGTGTGATATGACATTCCGCCAGTATATAGAAAAATGGCACAAAGTGTGATGAGTTTTCTGCTGACCGTCGCATATTTTAACATGATCGTTCGATGATTCGGATCCTGTACCATTTTCCAGTCTTTTTCAACATGCTGGATGCATCGTTCAAAGAAGGCTCCTTTCACACCAAGGTAGCAATATTTAATTGTGGAAGAGAGACAAAAGCCAACTGGGCCGAGCAGTTTCACTTTCACGTGCACACTCTTCTCCACGAAAAAGATATGATAAAATGATGGTAAGATAATAAAGAGCAAACTGGAGAAGCACATGATCATCAGGATGACCGAGACAAGCTGCTCTAGTTTACTGGTATGATTACTAACGAGAGGCCACACTCCGATTGGTTTTAACAGCCATTGGCACATTTGCAGCGTGTAATGTATATCGTTTTCATAATGTATGTTTCTCAGCTGATCATCAACTGTGGTGTATGGTCGATCATGCATACTGACAGCTCTGGTGTACAGGGACGACTGATCGACAGGATAGAAACTTTCGACACGATATGGTCAGAACGCAAGCGCGCGTCTCTTCGTTTGAACTCCTCCACGTGTGTGCGCTTTGTAGGCAAGGGGGGACACAGTGGGGAAACTTTCGTCGATAATTAGCGAGCACTCATTCTTGTTTCTTCATTTGCAGGTTTTACATTCGCTGGAGGGTAGATCGAGACATAGTGCAAAGAAATCATTTGATCGGATGATAAGTGTATGTCGTTTACTTCTTCTATTGAACGATTTTTATGTACTATTGTGGTTCCTTAATGCAGTGAGATTTGAAATACGATTATATCGTGCACCTATATTGGTATTGTTTTATATTAGCTATGCACACTATACCATTAATGTTATGAATTAAAAAAATGTTTACGTAAACTGTGTTATTTTCTAAATTCATTTTTAGTATATTCGTTTTTAATATAATGTATCATATGATATCTTTTATGCAAATAGGACGACTGTAAAAGTTTTTTATCTGTTCTTCGGTTTATATAAAATTAGATCTCCAATTATATCTTAAATCTCATTCTAATAAAAATTTAGTGTTAGTGTCCAACAAAGTACAAAAAAGAGTAACGAAAAGTGTAATTGAGAGAAACTTTGTGATATTATTTTTAACACTCATACTTCTCTTTTAATATTCTCTTTAAATTCTTAACGTATAATCGTAAATTGAACTTTCAAGTATTTATTGTATAAATCTATTTTCCAAATTATTTTAATACGTAACGCAAGTACTTTATTATATTAAAATAATTCTAATCATTTCAACAATATATCTCGGTTTAAGCGCAGCATATCCGATAAATCACGTAGAATTCAGGTACAGGATTCTTTTCTTTACCATATCTTGGTAACTTTATTTAGAATTCAGTAACCGTTCGCAGCATGTTCAGGTAAACTAGCGAGGATTTCAACACCTAAAAATAATAAACTTTATTATTCGTTAAAAATTTCATTTTCAGTTCGAGATCACGTACAACGCCAAAAGTGTTCATCGATAGAACGAGTATTTTTCCAGCCGTGAGTTTCAGAGGGTATTTCGATATGGCGAGCACCAGAACGATGTCACGAGCTTTTCTCCCAGGTAGATTGTACCATTCTATATCGTACAAAGCGGTCGCGATTTCGCTACCCTGGTACAACACTCATATCTATTATGCCAATGGTTAATTATCCGATGGTTAAGTGTCTATGTTGAAACATGGAGTGAATAATGAGGCGAAAAACTGTATGAATGAATCACGTCTTGAGTATATACTTTTTATAAATACCTGCCCAAGAAGAAGCTCTCCTACGTAACAATATATCAGTATATTAAAGGTGAAAGAAGTTAAAAGGATGATATACGTTGAGATCGCGACTGAATCGCTAGTCTCCCATTCCTAAAATATATTGCTTTATAATTGTTGTTTTAAACGCATATACTGTTTTTTGGTATTTGAAATTATACATATGCTATGATACATATACGTGTAATATTAATTACATAATAATTTATACATAACTATACATATATGAGATTACGTTAATAATATTTGTTATTTGATATATATAGAATAATAATTTGCGTTACTTTTACCATCATACAGTAATATTCGAGTAAGCATATTAGCAAGGTGGACAGCATTACTTCTATCAAGAATAATCCTTGTAATGCAGTTTCAATGTTTTTCGTAAATCTGCAATGTCATAGTTATTTCTCGAGCAATATAATAATATGTAATTAAAGGGTTCAGTAGGAAAGTCGTATAAGTGTACCTTTTTCTAGAAATGAATTAAGCACAGAAAACGATGTATAGAGGATTTTTTTTTAATGAATTTTAATGATATGCTTTAATGTTTGAGGACACAAAGATTTTTCTATCAAACTTCGCTCAAAATTTTCTTTCCTTTCTTTTCTTAATTATTTAACTGCTTTACCTCAGAATCTCCACGTGTTCACTCACGATAACCGCCAAATGATCCTCGATCCCATTTTTCAACGCCTTCCCATCCTTCCTCAGGTTCTCCAGCCTCAACGTTTGTATCTTAATCTGTCCACAGGCGTGCGTAGTAAAAATCGCCGTCAAACTATATGCAGCCATCGTGATATTACCTGTGATCAGAACGTAAACACAGTGCATACAATACACGATTTCATACGTGGGGCTTTCTTGAATATCGAAAAATGCCTCGTAGCCAGGATAGGTGAGCGGCCTGATCGTTATGTTCTCATTAATCTTCTTCTTCGATAATAATGGCATAATAGTGTGATAAGACAGACCACCGGTATACATGAATGCCGCACATAGAGTGATCAGATTTCTGCCCATGGTCACGTATCGAACCATGATTGCACGATGATCTTTGTCTTGCAGCATCTTCCAATTTTTCTTTACATGTTTGACACAACGACCGAGTTCTGAACTTTTTACGCCAAGGTAACCGTACTTAAACAGTGCAGTTACACAAAATGCTAATGGACCCAAGAATTTGATTTTCATGTTCATGTCTTTTTCATAGAACAAGATATAATAACCGAATGGCACGATGACAAATTGCAAGATTGAACAGCAAATTATGATTAACAACACAGACACTATTTTCTCGAATTTGTTCACGTGATCGTGCAGGAAAAAGTAGATGCCTAAAGGCTTCAAGATCCAATGACAAAATTGGAATGTGTGATATATGTCGCTTTTGTAATGGCTATTTTGTAGATGATCGTTGACATCGCTGGAGGATCGCATGTTGACGCTTTCGGCGCACAGCGTCGACTAAACTCACTGAACGATGCTCACAACGATACTGAAAGGGATATATATTGGGACGCAAGCGCAAAACTGAATGAATGAAACTTTATTTCATAATCGATAGGTATTACGCGTATTGCAGTCACATGTTACTCCTGGCTGGCTTGTGTTTGGGTTTCCACTGTGGGGACTCGTCTCTATAGCGATATGTGGTCAATAGTTCTTGTCATTTTGCTTAACCTTGTTGTTTTTCTTGGGTTTCTATGATCGAAAATTATATTTCTATACTGATAGCTTCTAAATATATGATTTTAGAGTCTTATTATTTTTTTTTATGTCACGCTTCTTAAGAATAAACTATTTCTCAGTTTGAGAAGGAGATATCTGGAAGGATGTAAATCCGAGAAAAAAAAAAGAAAAACAACAGGATTAATGTACTTTTAGTGCAATTGTAAAATTTTGAAACAAATTTTTGTGAAGTACTATTTCTATCAATTGAGTTTTCGTGAAATTGATCGTTTAAGAAGTACGGATGTGAAGCATATAAAAAATACTTTCGAATAATATAACGCATATTTCTCCATGTTCAAAGTAACGTCATTTGGTATCTGTGACACATATATATACGAGGTAAAAGAAATACTTATTTATATATACAACTTTACATAAATATGTTTGAATAAAAAATCTACTAAGTTTATTATCTAAATATATCTTTCTTACATGTGCAGTCTATATCATGGTCGTTTGACGAAGCATATTGAAATAGGTGAAAACAGTTTTTATTATCTGTAATTGCAAAGGATATTTCTTGAGAATTAATAATATTATTTTTTAAGAATTAAGAGAATTAAAAGGACATACATTACCAAAAGTGTACACGGACATGGTAATTATCTTTCCAGCTGTTATTTTAACTTCCATATGAGATCGTGAAATGATCATAATTATACTAAGGATATTTTTATCAGGCAACTGATACCAGTTCGTCATGTAAACCATGTCACCAACTTTCTGGCACTATCAGCAACATAACCGGTAACTCAATCAATCATGTAGATAATTATGTTTAAGATTGTCGCTTAAGTTGCCTGTTTATTACCTGTTCCTTGAGTACTTCACCGATATAACATATTAAGAAAATGTTGAAAGTCATAGATAGAAATACCATGACATATATGATCATAGCCTGAACATTATGTTCAGACCATTCCTAAGGAAAATATAAATATTTTTAATTGGATCGACCATCTCTATTGTCTACGTTGATAAGTATTACAGTTCTTTTCTTTTTTGCCTCAATTTGTAAAACTTAAACAAAATTTTATATTATCATATTTGTTATTGTAGAGAACATATTTTTTAATATCATGTAATCATTATCAGATTGTAGTGGCAATAGTAAATAAAATGTATAAAAGTCTCTTTGTGGAATTGAGGCAGTAGTATCGATGAATATATAGTCAGACAAATTACTTTTAATAAGGAAATATACAAAAAAGTTACAAGTTCTCAGGACAGAAGCAAAATTTCAATGATTAACGAACATTGGATATTTATCAATAATAACAATGATGAATGATAAACGATAATGGACATATTTGATGATTACTGAATAAAAGATATAATTCAATAATTATTGTTGGAAATAATGAAAGTTTCGTTTTATAATTCTCTTATCGACACTTAGGGATAAAATACAAATCTTTCCATCTTTCTTCGTTCTCCTCTAATTTATTTCAGAAATTTTGCCTCTGGTCGGTAGATCCATAAAATTAACATATATGTATATATTTGTTATTATATCAGCATACCGCAAGTATATAATAGCAGGGCATGCACATACCCAGCATACACTTGAACATTTCCATGAAGCATATTGGGCTCATTATACGTTCAATACGTGCTATCAAACTGAATTTAATATTACATTAGGTAAATTTATTAAAATATCAGGATAAAATAAAATATTACCTTAGAACTCTCAGATGATGTTCAACGATTACACCGATTTTGTTAATCTGGGCTTGCTTATTCTGTTGCTTGGTCTGATTTGTGAATTCGTCGACCCACGTCACCATTATGTTCAACTGACCAAGAGCGTGGCTTGCAAATACGGTAGCAAGACTAAAAGAACCTGCAGCGCCCGAACTCACTACAAGTGCTGACAGGAATTGTGTACCGAGGATTATGTCGTGTGTCGGATTAGTCTGAACTGCGAATTTATATGCCGGGCAAGGTAAAGTATATATGTCCATGGTTTCGTTGCCGACTTTGATGGTCCGTCTAAACGCACCCAATACAACGCAAGTATAAATCATGGTGCCCTGCATGAAACCTGCGCAAAATCCAGCAACGTAACGACCGAGTTTCGCGTTCTTCCACATCTCATACCGATCCTGCACCCTCGTTATCATTTTCCAATCGGATCGCACGCGTTCTATGCAATAATTAATATCCTCTTGACGTAACAACAGCACAGCATAATTGAACCCATCGACACACCAGTGGCTTAAAGGACCAAGCGTCTTGAGTTTCAAGTAAATATCTTCTTTTACGAGAATTATATGAAGAAAACCAGGGACTATTGTGAACAATACGATGCACCAACAGATTACGATTGAAATTTGCGCTAAGATCTTTTCGCGTCTCGTGGTAGAAGGTGAGTTGGGCCAAGCTCCCATTGGTCGTAAATACCATCGGCTCAACTGTACGCTGTATTCACCGAGATTACCATACTTTTTTTTAGCTGCAACCAGCTCGTCTGCCATTGTATTCCCTGACCGAAGTTCCGAATGCAACTGAACCGGGGGAACAATAGTTCGCGTTGCTTATTGCTTGCGCATACTTCGTCAAAGGATTCGCGCCGATCGATTCGTTTAGTGACCTGCTGCAACTTTTTGCTGTAAACGAATCTCAATACGCTTCAAGTTGTTGATAATAGTTTTATGAGTTGAGCAATATTGGGGGAATGGAGCGGAGAAGGACTTGTACATTCGCAGAGGAGACATTTTATAGGTCATTTTCACATACAGGTGAAATATGATTTAGAAATCTGAAACGTATCAGATCATTTCGGTGCACAAGTTGGTAGGTGAATGTGTAAAGTTTGGAATAATTTTGCTCAAATAATCATTCCAAATTTTAATTATTATAGTTTTGCTATCATAAGAAATATGTAGATGTAACATTAGTTTATAGAAGAATGTGTTTTCAAGTAGTGATAGTACAGTATATTAAGTATATTGAATATATTGAGATGACGGCTGTAACATGCGTAGTCACTAACGATTTTAATATCTGTAACAGAAGACATTCGATTGAAGTACATTGCACCATGATTGATAGACACTTGTGCGTAAGTGCATATTAGCTACAATGAAGTTTTAGAATTGCGCATGTGCTAACAGCATGGTATATGGCAAATCAGATTCGAGAAGCTTACTGTCTGTGCAATTGAAATCTCCTTATAACCACCTGTTGATTCAATACGTAGCAAGGTATGTATCTGTATCTATACAATCCAGTGAAATTTCTAGAAATGTTTTTACGAATAAATATAAATATATTTGATATTGTTTGAATAAGTAAAAAATAACTAATCCATACTAATCAGTAATAATTTCAAAAGCTATTCTAGATTAAAATAATAATCATTTCACATGAACTTTCAATAGTATTAATTTTTCAGGAATGTTGTCCAATAATTAATTGTTTACAAATATGTTTAGATATAATTATAATTTTATCAACCATCTCGATGAGATTTATGCTATAATATGTTCTTTTTTACAGACACTGCACATCTCACAAGCACACATTTAATCATCATAAAAGGCGAAAGAAATATTTTTTGTACCTTCAAGTTATTTCAACAGAAAAATGATAAACTTTATTGTCTAAGTAGATATACGTTAAAGATATGTGCAGCTTACGTCATCGTCGTCTGACATAGCATATTTAGATACGCAAAAACTGTCTTTACTATCTGCAATCACACGTGATTCCATGAATATTTTTGAATATTCCATGAATATTTATTTTTCCATATATATTTATTCTTTCAAAATTAAGAAAATTGAGAACACGTACATTAGCGAATGTTAATACGGACATGTCAATGATCTTTCCCGCAGTTATTTTAACTTCCATGCTAGACCGAGAAATGATCATAATCAGATTTATGATATCTTGGTCAGGCAAATGATGCCAGTCTGCCATATAAACCATGTCTCCAATCTTTTTACACTATTAGCATTTGAGTCAATGAGTTTAAAGTATTAGATTATGTTACCGTACGTTCATTACCTTTTCCATTATTATTTCACCGATGTAACATACTAAAAAAATGTTGCAAGTCATAGATATAATTATCATAACATATGCAGCTATGTTCTGAATATTATGTTCAGACCATTCCTGAGGAAAAGTAAATATTTTCAATTAGATTCAACAACTATAATGTTCAGACGAATTTTATAGCATTTTTATTGTTTTAATTCGGGGAGCATATATTAATCAGATTTAAGTATTTGTAAACATTAGACATTATTCTTTTGAATTTTCAACATAAAAACGTACGAAACTTATTATATTGGAGGCCCACGGAGCGAAAGCAAATTTTCAAACAATTTAACACAAACTATGTTTAAATTTAATAAATATATCCAATGATTAATCAGCATATTTATCAATGACCATTATTATATTATTACAACGAATACTTAATAATTAATTTATAAACTCAAAGATTCTTGGCTGTGACAATAAAAGTTTCACTTGATAATTGCTTTTTTCATTCCTGGTAGAAATTTTGTTTCCAATCAGTGGTCCTATAGAATTACCATACACATTTCTTAATATGTTTAGCATACCGCAAGAATGTAATAGCTAGGCATGCCCATACCCAGCATACATTTGAACATTTCCATGAAGCATATTGGACTCATAATACGTTCGATACGTGCGATCAAACTGCATTTCAAAATACATTAGTCAAATTCATTAAATTATCAAAATAAGAATATAAAAACAAGTATTACCTTAGAGCTCTCAAATGATGTTCTACGATTACGCCTATTTTATTGGCTCGAGCATTACTATTTTGATCTTTCGAATGCTGATTCACGAACTCGTTGATCCAAGTTACCATTATGTTTAACTGACCAAGAGCATGGCTTGCGAATACTGTAGCAAGACTAAACGCGCCAGCGGCGCTTGATGTTGCGATAAATGCTGATAAAAATTGTGTACCAAGAATGATGTCGTGTCCTGGATTAGTTTGAACTGGAAGTTTATACGCTGGGCAAGGTAAAGTATATACGAGGATGGTCTCATTTCTGACTTCGATGGTTCGTTTAAATGCTCCTAATACAAGGCAAGTGCAAAAGACGCTCCCGTGCATGAAAGCGGCGCAGAAACACGCGATGTAGCGACCGAGTTTTGCATTCTTTAACATTATTCGTTGGTCTTCCAATCTTGTTATAGTCTTCCAATCTGTTCTTATATGTTTTATGCAATAATGTATGTCACCTTGGCGTAGCAACAACACAGCGTAATTGAATCCTCCGACACACCAATGACTAAGTGGACCAAACATTTTTAGTTTGAGGTAAAGGTCTTCTTTCTCGAGCAGGATGTTTAATACTCCAGGAATTATAGTGAACAATGAAAAGCACCAACAAATTACATTCAAAATCCATGACATGAATTTTTCACGGTTAGTAGTAGAATTTGAAGAGGGCCAAGCGCCTATTGGTTTTAAGATCCATCGGTTCACCTGTATGCTGTACTCGCTAAGACTACCAAATTTTCTTTCAACCGTTACAGGGTCGTCTGTCATTGTGTTCACTCAGCAATGTCGCCGTTGCAACTGAATCGAGGGGAAAGTACTCTGTGTTGCTCAATGTGCGCGCATACTTTGTCAAAGGATTCGCGCCGATCGATTCTGTCAGTTGCTGTTTACCGCTTTTTGTGGCGGTAAATTAATCTGCGTGCGATTCAAATTGTTGACACTTGTCGTACGAATTCGACAATGTACACGCAATAGAGAACAAGTTATATTTTTATAAAAAATATGTGTTAAAAAGTCTTACTACAGAAATTAGTGGGTGAAGGTAAATATCTTCTTTAAATAATTGGTCTGCTTGGAATATATTATACTGGAGTTAGTAGATACTGTCCGTGTATGAAATATATATTTGAGTGCACGACCGTCAAGTTGATTCTTCAATTATTTATGTAGCGAGATACAGACAAATATTATTGCAAGTTACCATATTTTTCATTATTTTAGTACGGCATTTTTATTGCACTAAATATCTCTTTTATTGTTCTTGAATTAATATGAGGTAACTCCCAAATGACAAGCAATTCGCCAAATGGTCATGTTGTCGCGTACAATGTATTTATTCGAAAGGATATTTCAGGAAATAGCATGGAAATACTTTTAAGATTTCAAAATTTTTACTTTACAGTGATTTACAAATTTTCATTTTTTTAGGCATTTATCATATCAGGCCTAAAAATGAATCCAATTTTCTAAAATATAGACTTTCAAATCAGTAGAACTTGGAAACACATTTTTTCCGATAACTACTTTAGATTTTAATAAGAAGATGCGAAAGCAAATATAATACGATTTCGTTTTCTCATGTAGTGAGAGTACGAAGCAGACTCAAATATGCGAATGCGGACCTTAACACCTGTAGCGAAGAAAATTCTACAAGAATGCGGATTATATAATTCAAAATAATCGACGAATAGATAAATATACGCTACTTACGCTGCAGAAACTGGCTAACGATAATTCGACGAGCTTTCCCGCTGTTAATTTCGTGGAAGAGTTTGCAACGGCGAATATTAAAATCAGTCCTAGAGCTTTCTTTTGTGGCAAACGATACCAATCGATCATATAGGCCGATAGACTAATGTTCCTACACTACGATATTGAAATTACAGTATTTTATTAGAATTTCATTTATATTTCAGGTAAAAAAATACCAAACGATAACTTTCAAAATAAGTAAATTACCTGTTCAGATAAAATTTCCCCAATGTAACACAGGATGAAAATATTGAACGTAAATGATATGAGCAATGTGCAATAAGTCAATGTTCCTATAGTTTCACTTTGCTCCCATTCCTAGAAAATTGACAACAAAACATGACAAATGTAATTTAATATATCGATACAGTACAACTCCGTTTATATAAACTCTACTTATTTGAGCAAAAATTTAGTTAGTAATTGTAAATTAGTAAATGTAAATTTAGTCAATTAAATGAATTTCGGTTGTTTGAATCTGTTAATGTGAACATGGATTCCTATTGGGTAAACCAAAGATCAAAGCTGGTGAAGAGATACGTGTGGCCCTCATGATATGAATTTCAATTATATAAGGTATTTGTTAATGTTGTGAAAATTATGCGTAATTATACAAGTTCGTATAAATGGAGTTCTACTGTACTTTAATATCTTTATCAGCATCACTTCACTACCGTGAGTAAATAATATCCAAGGAAACAAATATTCATCGTACAGCCTATTAGTTCCACGAAACATATCTCGTTAAGAAGGTCTTCTATCTGAGATATAAAACTAAAAATTGTTTGCAAATTATACGTTTACATAGTCTATACGATCTACATAAACATTGAAACATTTTTTACCCTAGTATGTGTAAATGATGTTCCACAATATCGCCTAATCGCTGTTCATGGACGTTCGAGTTCTTTTCTTCTTCCAGACTACCGACGAGTCTTTGAAGCATTTTCACGAGGATTCCAAACTGTCCGCAGACGTGCATGACGAATACAGCAGCCAAGCTGCAAGCACCCACGGTTACCGAATATATCACAAATCCAGCCAAACATTGCATGAACTGCACGATTTCAAACGAGGGACTAGTCCGTGGATCCAGTAGACCGCGGTAAATAGGAAACGCTTGTGATCTCACGGTTTCGTTGTCGATGATTTCCGTGCGTTTGGTACATAGTGGCATCACGGTGGTATAGAAAAATCCGCCAGAATACATGAAGCCAGCGCAAAAGATCGCCAAAGATCTCCCAATTCTTGCATTCTCTTTCATAATTTCTCTGTCTTCTTGTCGCAGTTGCGCATGAATGCGATCCCAGTCTGAGCGAATATTCTCGATACATTTTCCAATCTTGGCACCACGAGAGACGAGGATGTAATATTTAATCGCAGCCATCACGCAGAAGCTGAGCGGACCGATCATTTTGATCTTGGTATCGAGATCGCCTGTTTTGTCGAGAACAGTGCAGAGAGCGCAAGGTACCAGGAGAAAACTTATTAGAAAGGAGCTAATCAAGGTGAGGATGATGGAATTGATCTTTTCTGTTGTTGTGATACACAGGGAGATAGGCCAGACTCCGATTGACTTGAGTAACCAACGATTTATCTGGACACTATACATCCAATCTTTGTCCCATGAATGGGTAGATGGATTTACAAGGCCGACCATGCTGCATGGAATGATATTAACGAGTCGAAAGTGCATTCACGGGTAGATGGATTTACAAGGCCGACCATGCTGCATGGAATGATATTAACAAGTCGAAAGTGCATTCACAACTGAAGGGATGATGAGTGGTGTACATCGATTACTGAAGCTTTCGATATCGCGCATGTGCTAATTTCGTCGGCTTTCTCTCAACAAACCTGATTCGAGCAGCTTGCCAGTGCAGAACTTACCTCCTAACCACTAGTTGATTCGATCCGCGAGGAGGTGTGTATGTGTGCACGGCAAAGCCATAAGTGCGAACGTATGGTATTAGAAATGTTTCTCCCATGAATTCTATGTAATTTTTATGTGCGATATTTTAATAGAATTGAAGCGGTTACAATACGTTTTTCGTAAATGCTATCATTCTTTTTTTTCTGTGTCTTACCTCCTATTGTCGCATCACGTTTGTGATCTGAACCACAGTTATATTATATTATACAGTATATTGCATTTGTGATAAAGTTTAGTTTTCAATTAGTTTCAGTTGTATGTGTTATAGTAATCGCGTGAGTTAGTCACTGTGCGTAAGATAAGGATCGGATGACGGAGGATAATTTGGACTTTTTCGCAGGATGGGATAGCTGATCAGAGGTATGTTTTCATCACCGGTCATTTTGACCACACAATAGGAATAGGTACACGCGAAGTATCGGTAGGGTTAATATTAAATAATTGGTCTGGTTCGAATATATTATGCTGGAGATAGTAGATATTGTCCGTGTATGAAATATATATTTGAGTGCACGACCGTCAAGTTGATTCTTCAATTACTTATGTGGCGAGACACAGCCAAATATTATTGCAAATTACTATATTTTTCATTATTTTAGTGCGGCATTTTTATTGCACTAAATATCTCTTTTATTGCTCTTGAATTAATATGAGGTAACTCCCAAATAATAAGCCATTCGAAATGCCAAATGGTCATGTTGAAGCGTACAATGTATTTATTCGAAAGAATATTTCAGGAAATAGCATGGAAATACTTTTAAGATTTCAAAATTTTTACTTTACAGTGATTTACAAATTTTCATTTATCTAAGCATTTATCATACTTAAAAATGAATCCATTTCTCTAAAATATAATCTTTCAAATCAGTAGAACTTGGAAACACTTTTTGTCCGATAACTACTTTAGATTTTAATAAGAAGATACTAAAGCAAATATAATATGATTTCGTATTTTCATATAGTGAGAGTACGAAGTAGACTCAAATATGCGAATGCGGACTTTAACACCTGTAGCGGAGAAAATTCTACAAGAATGCGGATTATATAATTCAAAATAATCGACGAATAGATAAATATACGCTACTTACGCTGCAGAAACTGGCTAACG